>NC_092167.1:39666364-39966364 GCF_045791955.1 Oncorhynchus clarkii lewisi | reverse complement strand
TGCTGAAACATGAGGTGATGGCGGTGGATGAATGGCACGACAATGGGCTTCAGGATCTTGTCAAGGTATTTCTGCATTCAAATTCCCATCGATAAAATGCAATTGTGTTTGTCTGTAGTTTACACCTGCCCATCTTGGGGCACTGTTCACAAAGTTGACATCAGCAAACCGCTCCCCCACACGTCATACACGCTGTCTGCCTGGTACAGTTGAAACCAGGATTAGTCATTGAAGAGCACACTACTTCAGTATGCCAGTGAGCATAGTGTTTGGGTGATATCTACTTCAGAATTTTATTTTGGACTACTTTTACTTCACATTCCTAAATAAATGTACTTTTTACTCCATACATTGTCCCTGACACACAAAGGTACTTGTTACATTTTCAATACTTAACAGGACATGAAAATGGTCCAATTCACAGAAGAACATCCTTGGTCATCCCTACTGACTGATCTGGTGGACCTACTAAACACATGCTTTGTTTTTAAATGATGTTGGTCTGTGCCCCTGACTATCCGTAAATGTAAGAACACAAGAAAAGTGTGCGGTCTGCTTTGCTTAATACACGGAACAAAAATATAAACGCGTAAGGTGTTTGTTTCATGAGCTGAAATAGATCACAAATGTTCCATATGCACAAAAAAACGTATTTCATTTTGTGTACACATTTTTGTAACCGGGATGTGAGCAGTTCGTTGCCAACCTGACAGGTGTGGCATATCAAGAAGCTGATTAAACAGCATGATCATTACATAGGTGTACCTTGTGCGGGGGGGGAAATAAATAGACACTAAAATGAGCAGTTTGGTCACAACACAATGCCACAGATGTCTCACGTTTTGAGGGAGCGTGCAATTGGCATGCTGACTGCAGGGATGTCCACCAGAACTGTTGCAAGAGAATTTGTTTCTCAAACCTTAAACCTCCTGCAATGTCGTTTTAGAGAATTTGGCAGTGTGTCCAATCGGCATCGGCTTCTTCACCTGCGGGATCGTCTGAGACCAGCCACCCGGACAGGTGATGAAACTGTGGGTTTGCACAACCAAAGTATTCCTGCACAAACTGTCTGAAGCTGTTTCAGGAAAACTTATCTGCGTGCTAGTCCTCACCAGGGTCTTGACCTTACTACAGTTCGGTGTCATAACCGACTTCAGTGGGCAAATGCTCACCTACAGAAAAGTGTGTTTACAGATGAATCCCGGTTTCAACTACCGGGCAGATGGTGTGGGCGAGGGATTTGCTGTGGTCAAAGATGTCAAAATGTTTGGGTGTCAGCTCAGGCATTTTACTAGCAATGCAGTTTGTGGCACAGTATTCCCTAAAATAAGACTATACTCTCGTGCCCCATGGCAGCAGTCGGGATATGGGCAGGCATTAGGTACGGACAATGAACGCAATTGCATTTTATAGAGATCCTGAGGCCCAGTGTTGTGCTGTTCAGCCCCATGTCGCAAGGATCTGTACACACTTCCTGAAAGCTGAAGATGTCCCAGTTTTTCCATGGCCTGCATACTCACCAGACATGTCACCCATTGCGCATGTTTGGGATGCTCTGGGTTGACGTGAACAACAGCGTGTTGCAGTTCCTGCCAATTTAACAGCAACTTCACACAGCCATTGAAGAGGAGTGGGACAACATTCTACTGGCCACAATCAACAGCCTGATCAACACTATGCAAATGATATGTATCCTGCTGCATGAGGCAAATGGTGGTCACACCAGATACTGACTGGTTTACTGATCCACGCCCCTACTTTGTGGTTGTTGAGGTATCTGTGAACAAGTCTTGTTCTACAAGAGATGCATATCTGTATTCCCAGTCAAGTGAAATCCATAGATTAGGACCTAAGGAATTTATTTTAATTGACTGATTTCCTTATATGAACTGTAACTCAGTAAAACCTTTGAAATTGTTACATGTTGCGTTTATGTTTTTGTTCAGTGTATTAAGGAATATATATATATTTTTTACACTTAAATATATTTTAGCAATTACATTTACATATATTTAAAACCAAATACTACTTGAGTAAAATCAAAGAAGTATTTTACTGGATAACTTTGTTTTCATTTTCTGTTAAGGTATCTTTACTTTTAGTATGACAATTTGATACTTTTTTTACCATTGGATGAGCATTTCCCCACTGAATTCAGTTGCGTGGCAGAACTGCAGTCAGGTCAAGACCCTGGTGAGGACGACGACCAAGCAGATGAGCTTCCAGTTGGAGGTACTGCCAAATTCTCTAAAATGACGGCTTATGTTAGAGAAATTAACATTAAATTCTCTGGCAATAGCTCTGGTGGACATTCCTGCAGTCAGCATGCCAATTGCATGCTCCCTCAACTTGAAACATCTGTGACAGTGTTTGATGAAAACTGCACATTTTAGAGTGGCCTTTTATTGTTTCCAGCACAAGGTGCATCTGTGTAATGATCGTGCTGCTTAATCCGCTTCTTAATATGCCCCCTGTCAGTTGGATGATTATCTTTGCAAAGGAGAAATGCTAACTAACAGGGATATAAACAAATTTGTGTCCAAAATTTGAGAGAAATTAGCTTTGTGCGTATGGAACATTTCTGGATCTCTTATTTCAGCTCATGAAACATGGGACCAACACTTTACGTGTTCTGTTTATATGTTTGTTCAGTATAATTCAGTCCCATTTTTCTAGCGATTGGGGAATGTATAAAAGTGAAATATTTCAGCTTCTTAAGGGTTTATGGGTCTCATCAGTAAGAACATTTAGTCATGGGAAACTATATGTTATCCAGAATAATCATTGGATTATTTTTGGATGAATTCTCATTGGACTTTTCAATTCATGAAATATAGGCCTACTTGATTTTTGAAAAATTGCTTATTTATGCAGTAGACCTAGTATTGGCTATATAACACCCAAACTGACTAAGGGAGCTTGTATATCAAATGTATTGTCACTAAATGAAAAAAAATTCAAATACTATAGCACTCTATAACACCTGTTGAATTTGCAGCCTACAATATTCTGGTGTCAAGACATCAGGCATTACATTTCACATGGGGGTAGGGGCATAGGCCTTACATTGTCAAGCTGACATCTACAGTGACCATACAGTAAATGCGCCGCCGCAGAAGTCAAAGCAAAAATACTTTTTGCGCTTCGTGGAGCAGAGAAGAGCTGTTGTGAAGGAAGTTGTCAAGGAAGTGTGTTTGTGTTTGTACAGGACCTCCCGCCCCCACCTAGCGTCAACCAATCATGTCAATGCAGCTGTACCGAGCCCTCCGCATTGTTACACAATTTGATAGGCGCACAGCGATGCAGTACAGAGCTTGATTTGGCCGCTGGATGCTCCGCAATTGCGTCACACGAAGCATCCAACCACATTTTCAGATCAAGCATAAACTGGCTTTAAGAGGCGGTTGGAAAAAGGCGGAGAGGGTTTGTCATCTGAGTGCCAGTCACTATCTGGGCGGTTTCATTCTGTCTCATGCAGCGGTGTAAAAAAATAAAAATAATTGCTCACTAAAGTGTGACCAAACGCAAACATGGCGACTGCTTGCACCGACAGCTACCGATAAGAGTGTCGTGAACAAGCTATAACTCAGCGAACAAGTGTGACAAAGTTTCCAAGGATTATCGAAGTGCGCACACTTTGTGCCTTCAGTGGTGGTTTTGTAATCTAAAACTGGATCGGAATAACTCGAGTGGGTGAAAGCTGCAAGTTGCCTACATGTCAAAATTGTCTCTTGTGTTGTAAACAGCTGGTAAGTATTACAGCACTGTCTGCCTCTTTTCTGGTTAGGGAGCTAAAGCAAGTTTGTTTTTGTTAGGGTTATGCGCTTTAACTTTGTGTTAATAAACTGTTACTTCATGATGCAGTAACGATATGCAATGTTTCAAACATTTACATTGAAATCCTTTGCGTGAATGTATTGCTAGAGCCCGGTGTCTGCGTAATCGTTTTTTTTTACTGCGCAACAGACGGGCTGTCTCTTATTGAGAATGAAATGCTTTGTTTTTAGTGATCAAATGTTGACCTACTTTTATAATAAAGCCATAGGCTACGATGCAACAGTTGGAACGTAATACTTCCCCCGCCCCCTCTAGGCCCCTTATACCGTGAGCGGTTCTCCTGTAGGCCTTGGGTGTGTCAACACTCAGGTAGTCTATTGTCAGGCAAAACCATTGTCTTTTGATATATCTGCCTCGCTTTCCCAGCAAGAAAGTCTTAAGATCAATTCCAACAATATACTATCAAATGAAACAACCACCACTCATACTATAACTGCTTTAAAAAAATACCATTCTCCACTGGAAAACTTTAAATGTGGTAATGGACCTAAAAAAACAAAACATGCAGAGAGCACTAGTATTTCCATAATTCTCTACTACATGTCATTCAAAGTGTGGACCTCAGTTTAGGCTGAGCCTAAGTGGACTTTTGTTACTGAATTTGCAATGTCCGTCTGCGTTCGTGTGACCCTGACTAAGAATGAAATGTCTGTCAATGACGCTCTGTAACCTACAGGTTCCTGCAAGCCAAGGTGCTCACATACAGTATATGTTGCTCAGCACTTGACTGATTGCCAGCAAGCAACTGTGGTGCTGCAGTGACAAACAGAATGTGTCATTCCTTCCTCCCTACCTCTAAGCGGGTCTCTATGTGTGTCTGCCATGGCAACCTGAGGGCCAAAACTGTGGACATATTTAAGAGATCTTGATACACCTTTTTAGCTTTGCTTTTCCTTAGGGTGCTTTTTTAGTCTTTCTGTTTTTATTTTTTATCCTCTTGTGTTTTGTAGTACATATTTCAGTTTATTTTTATAGTTTAAAAAATATAATAATAATTGTGTGAAGAAAATTGCATTGCATTCATGTCTAACATGTGCTGTATAAGTAAAGCTTGATTTGATGGCGTCTCTGTGCCAGTTGTCTACGGCATTAGTCCCAGCAGGGCAAAGAATGGTATTTCCCCACAGGTTACTGTAGCCACATTTTGGTTTCCATTAGGGTAGCAATGCATTTGTGGTAAAAGAAAGTCTCACCCTCTAAATCAGGGATGGGCAACTTTGATGCAGATGGGGGCCACAAAAAAATCTGAACTCATTATGAGGGCCACAGTGGCTCGCGAGTCTGCGTACCCACATCCATACTCACTCATGCAGTCAGAGCAGAGCCTTTTGAGACCCTAAGTGTAATTTTGTTTTAGAGTTAATTTCCTGTCATTTTACACATTTTGCCATGGGGCATAGAGAAAATGTTGCAGTTTTAAAGCAAGTTTGCTACAATTTGACACTACTCCATGGGTGGAGAGATTTTGCTATTATATAAGGGGGAAATTGATTTGGGGGTTGCAGGCCGGACCGCCAGTTGCCCATCCATGCTCTATATGCTACCAAATTGAATGGTTTAATTGGTGCTGCATTCCCGAAATGTTGATTTTATGTTAAATTATTAACACATGAAATTGTTGGGACCATATATGAAGTGTGACTTTATTTTTCTACAGTTTATTCTTTGTTAGTCAGCACCTCTACAAACAATTTTTGGGTGTGTGTCAGCTCAGGCATTTTACTAGCAATGCAGTTTGTGGCACAGTATTCCCTAAAATGAGACTATACTCTCGTGAGGAGGAACATAATCTGACTTGTCTCTGTGCATGGGAAAAAATGAATTACACAATCTATTCAGATTTCTATCTTGAATATTGTTTCAGGCCAACCGCTAATGTTGGAATGCAATGAAATGCTGCTCTCTAGCAAGTGGTGCCATAGTACTTACTAGTGTGTCTGTTGTGAGAACTTGTGACTGAGTGGGTGTTGGAATATGTTTTGGCACATTCAATGTTATGCCATGACTAATTGGGTCATGGACCCAGTTGGGTGTGTCTTCGTGCATACAGTACCAGTCA
Source organism: Oncorhynchus clarkii lewisi (assembly GCF_045791955.1). NCBI lineage: Eukaryota > Metazoa > Chordata > Actinopteri > Salmoniformes > Salmonidae > Oncorhynchus > Oncorhynchus clarkii. The sequence goes on along the minus strand of NC_092167.1, from coordinate 39,960,468 downwards.
AAAGTTTGGACACACCTACTCATTCAAGGGTTTTTCTTTATTTTTTACTATTTTCTACATTGTAGAAATAAGTGAAGACAGAACTATGAAATAACACACATGGAAGCATGTAGTAACCAAAAGTGTTAAACGAATCAAAATATATTTGACATTCTTCAAAGTAGCCACCCTTTGCCTTGATGACAGCTTTGCACACTCTTGGCATTCTCTCAACCAGCTTCATGAGGTAGCTGTGTCCAAACTTTTGACTGATACTGTAGGTAAATTTAGATATTTCAACTAGGTGCCAGGAGATCTGTGTCAGGTGACGGGAAAATAAGGAAGCAGTCTGGCAAGGGAACATCAACCTAGAAGAAAAATAAATGCACACCTATATAGGCGAGGTGCTGGCTAGCGGAGTAGAAAACTTGAAAATAAAAGAGAGCTCCACACTCTATAGGGAACAACAACGAACAGGGCTCAAACATAGAGATAGATAGAGGACTCTAGTGCCAAAAATCCTGTTTTAGCATGGGCAACACCATTGAGAACTTTATTTTTTTTAGTAGTCAATTGGGTGGGACTTCTGATGGGGAAAGAAAGTATCACATAATTCCATCCAGGTCATCAGGAGTGTTCAGCCAATGAATTATACTCTTGAGCAAACATTCCATAACTGCATGTGGCAGTAAATTGCCAACCGTGGCTTTGGTACCTGTTCATACAACACACTCCAGGGGGCAGTACACAGTCTTGGTAAACAAACTAACTCATAGAAGTAGAAGAAGAAAATTGACTACTTCAAAATGGAGCTGGCCTCAATGGCACTGCCCATCCTCTGACAAATACAATGTTGAAAAAGTAATAATTAATTTGTACAGCATGTACTTAGGTAGGCCTTTTCCTGCGAAAAAGAACTATGATACCGTTTATATGCTTCACTTCAGCATGCTGTTTAGGTCCATGCTGTTTCGGTGCGTCTCAGATGTGCCACAGAGGAAATTGATATTGTGGTTCGTTCTGTGTGAAGCAGAAGATAATCTGAAAATGGCTTCAGTCTCTTAATTGAGTTACAGCAATAGTTCATATGAGGGAATTTAGTTTGGCCAAGTAGAGTTAGTATTCATTGGGTTCTAGTGCTCACAACAAAGCTTTATGTTTTGCCTTTAACTTTTTAAAATGGCCTTGTTTTCTAAATATTGTATTTTAATTTAGTCCTACTCTTAGTTTGAAGATTTTGCATCCCAATACTCATGTTTCTATAGACGACATAGGCCTCAATTCACCTGAAGCCACAGTGCAGTATTGACACTGTAGCACATGCCTTCAGTTTTCTAAATAAGACGTGCACATCACACACAGTCAGGAAGTCGTTTATAACTGGAGATAGGCCTACTCGTCCAACTTTGCAAAGGATCATTTGAAAGAATCCATTATTTGGTTTCTTCTCAGGTGACCTATTCATTTCCTCTGACTCGGATGTCTCTGCAATCTTTTTGTTCTGATCTTTCAATGGATCTGGGTGCTTCGTCTGTCAGTGTAGTTAGGGCAGTGAGTGTTTCCCCTCTCCCTCCACTTCCCTGTGGAAACAATGCTTTTTGTCTGGCCGCCCGTCACGCTTGAGGAAGGAGGCAGTGAGTCTTGACGTTTCAGCTGAGCTTTCCTTCACTCTTCAACTTCCACTGTGGGATTCTTATCCGCTGCCTTTCACCTGTTAATGAGTACCCAAAGTATTATAATGGCACCAGAACTATTCAATTATACATATTTTAATTATGCCTTTTTCAAGTATATTTTAGCCTTTTGAAAACGCATTCTCTCTCATTTTCTCTCCCTGTTTCCTGCTTATAGTCATCATAAGCAGGTAGCCTAGTGGTTAGAGTGTTGGGCCAGTAACTGAAAGGTTGGTGGATCGAATCGCCGAGCTGATAAGGTAAAAATCTGTCATTCTGCCCCTGAACAAGGCAATTAAACCACTGTTCCGAGGCCGTGATTGTAAAATAAGAATTTGTTCTTAACTGTCTTGCCTAGTAAAATAAAGGTAAAATAAAAATACGTCAGACCGATGATCACGAGGGTTTGTTAGCCTTGTATTTATTCTGTATCTCCTACAGCCAACACAACTCTCATGGGCAGAAGACAACGTCACGTCTCGCAGTGCAAACATTTTATCAGGCTTGTATGTAAAGCATGTATTTTGTTGGATATGTAGGCGATACGAATTCTTTGACATTAAGTGCATTATAAACACCAATGCAACAGTACTATATTTCATAGTGCCCGACTTTCAGATGGTAACCAAGCCGTCTTAGAATGGAACACTGACACAGAGAACCTGCTTTTAGTTGCTGACTGATGAGTGAAAAGAGGGGTAGAAAGACAAGTGAACATTGTCAGGTTCTATTGACATCTCTCTTTACAAGACTCTTTAGAGATGGCGTTCTACGTACATCATTGTTGTCATCCAGAGTTTCCCAAGTTATAGTAGACTATATTTTACACAGGAGGGTTTTAAAGGACCAAAGAGATTGGTCTGTGTAGTTTTTTTTTCTCATTTTGCCATGGAAAACAATATTATTGGTATTGTCCCAACTTTAGTAGTTACATTGCCTTCAGAAAGTATTCATACCCCTTGACGTATTCCACATTTTGTTGTTACAGCCAGAATTCAAAATTGAATATTTTTTATATATATATATATATATTCTCATCTACACACAAATACCCCATAATGACCAAGTGAAAACATGTTTTAGATTTTCTTTTCAAATGTATTAAATTAAATACAGATATCAAATTTACATAAGTGTTCACACCACTGAGTCAATACTTTGTATAAGCACATTTTGGCAGCGATTACAGATGTGAGTCTTTCTGGGCAAGCCTCTAAGAGCTTGCCGCACCTGTATTGTGCGACATTTGCCCATTACTCTCTTCAAAATTCTTCAAGCTCTGTCATATTGGTTGTTGAAAATTGCTAGACAACAATTTTTAGGTTTTGCCATAGATTTTCAAGTAGTCTTTAGTCAAAACTGTAACTTGACCACTCAGGAACATTCACTGTCTTCTGTGTAATAACTCCAGTGTAGATTTGGCCTTGTGTTTTACGTTATTGTCCTGCTGAAAGGTGAATTAATTTCAAAGTGGCTGGTGGAAAGCCGATTTCAACCAGGTTTTCCTCTAGGATTTTGTCTGTGCTTAGCATTTTTTTTTTATTCTGAAAAACTCCCCAGTCCTTAACAATTACAAGCATACCCATAACATGATGCAGCCACCACTATGCTTGAAAATATGGAGAGTGGTACTCCGTAATGTGTTGTATTGGATAAGCCCCAAACAACTTTGTCCTGAATACAAAGTGTTAATTGCTTTGCCACATTTTTTGCAGTATTACTTTAGTGCCTTGTTGCAAATAGGATTTTTTTAAAAATGGGATATTTAAAAAAATGTTGTCTTCCTTTTCACTCTGTCAATGAGGTTAGTATTGTAGAGTAACTACAATGTTGTTGATCCATCCTCAGTTTTCTCCTATTACAGCCATTCAACTATGTAACTGTTTGAAAGTCACCATTGGCCTCATGGTGAAATCCCTGAGCAGTTTACTTCCTCTGCAGCAACTGAGTTAGGAAGGACGCCTGTATCTTTGTAGTGACGGGGTGTATTGATACACCGTCCAACGTGTAATTAATAACTTCACCATGCTCAAAGGGATATTCAATGTCAGCTTTTTTCTTCTTTTTTTTTTTTTACCCAACTACACTAATAGGTGCCCTTTGCGAGGCAATCGACAACCTCCCAGGTCTTTGGGGTTGAATATTTGTTTGAAATTCACTGCTGGACTGAGGGACCTTACAATTGTGTTGGGTACAGAGAGGAGGTAGTCATTAAAACATCCTGTTAAACATGTATTGCACACACAGTGAATCCATCCAAATTATTATGTGACTTGTTAAGCAAATTTGTATTCCTGAATGTATTTAGGCTTGCCATAACAAAGGGGTAGAATACTTATTATTATTTAATTAATTAAATTCCACTTTGACATTGTGGGGTATTGTGTGTAGTTAAGTGACTAAAAATCTAATTTGAATCCATGGTAAATTCAGGATGTAACACAACCAAATGGGGAAAAAGTCAAGGGGTGTCAATACTTTCTGAAGGCACTGTAAACACACTGGTGTCATTCAAAAGGACCCACAAATGACCCTCATAACCTCAGTCAGTGAACCAACCCTGTGTCGGTGTTGGTCCTTTTGCCTCCAACTAGTAGACTTAAAAAAATAAAATGAACACTGCCTGCATGTCACCTTTTTCCATTGGCTGCTAGTCAAGGGGGCACTCCACCTGGGAAAGCCACAAATATGCATTGGGATATTGTGCTCTTGCGTACAGTTGAAATCGGAAGTTTACATACATTTAGGTTGGAGTCATTAAAACTTGTTTTTCAACCACTCCACAAATTTCTTGTTAATAAACTATAATTTTGCCAAGTCGGTTAGGACATCTACTTTGTGCATGACACAAGTAACAATTGATACAAGACACATTTCCAACAATTGTTTACAGATTATTTAATGTATAATTCACTGTATCACAATTCCAGTGGGTCAGAAGTTTACATACACTAAGTTGACTGTGCCCTTAAACAGCTTGGAAAATTCCAGAAAATGTCATGGCGTTAGAAGCTTCTCTTAGGCTAACAGACATCATTTGAGTCAAGTTGAGATGTACCAGTGGATGTATTTCAAGGCCTACCTTCAAACTCAGTGCCTGTTTGCTTGACATCATGGGAAAATCTAAAGAAATCAGCCAAGACCTCAGAAAAAACATTGTAGACGTCCACAAGTCTGGTTCATCCTTGAGCAATTTCCAAATGCCCGAAAGTACCACGTTCATCTGTACAAACAATAGTACGCAAGTATAAACACCATGGGACCACGCAGCTGTCATATCGCTCAGGGAGGAGATGCGTTCTGTCTCCTAGAGATGAAAATACTTTGGTGCGAAAAGTGCGATTCAATCCCAGAACAACGGCAAAGGACCGTGTGAAGATTCTGGAGGAAACCGGAACAAAAGTATCTATATCCACAGTAAAACGAGTCCTATATCAACATAACCTGAAAGGCCACTCAGCAAGAAAGAAGCCACTGCTCCAAAACCGCCATAAAAAAAGCCAAACTATGGTTTGCAACTGCACATGGGGACAAATATTGTACTTTTAGGAGAAATGTCTGTTGGTCTGATGAAACAAAAATAGAACTATTTGGCCATAATGACCATCATTATATTTGAAGGAAAAAGGGGGAAGCTTGCAAGCTGAAGAACACCATCCCAACTGTGAAGCACGGGGGTGGCAGCATCATGTTGTGGGGGTGCTTTGCTGCAGGAGGGACTGGTGTACTTCACAAAATAGATGACATCATGCGGAAGGGAAATATGTGGATATATTGAAGCAACATCTCAAGGCATCAGTCAGGAAGTTAAAGCTTGATCACAAATGGGTCTTCCAAATGGACAATGACCCCAAGCATACTTCCAAAGTTGTGGCAAAATGGCTTAAGGACAACAATGTCATGGTATTGAAGAAGTAGAAGCTGAAATAAATAATTCTCTCTACTATTATTCTGACATTTCACATTCTTAAAATAAAGTGGTGATCCTATGTAAACTTCCGACTTCAACTATATATATGCACTGTAATGTAGCCTATTGTATTGAACTTGTGGGTGGCATGTAGCCTAGCGGTTAGTGTGTTGGCCCAGTAACCGGAAGGTTGCTGGTGCGAATACCCGAGCCGACAAGGTGAAAAATCTGTTAACGTGCCCTTGTGCAGGGTACTTGACCCTAATTTGCACTGGGGTGCCCTACTACTATGGCTGACTCTGTAAAACAACACAATTCCCTGCAACTGTCTGGTATGTGACAAAACATATTTGTGTTATTGTGCTCTTATGCCTGTATGATATGCATCATGAAATTGCCTTGGAGAAACTCCGTTTTTGACACAGCTTTTCATAGAATTGGTGCGAGGGAAGTTTACAAGCTTGTCTTGCATAGAATTGATTGTTCTGCCGCTCTATTTCTCAACTGTTGTGTATACTCTGCTTGTCTGTTGAAATCAGATGATGCTCTGACGTGAAATTGGATAATCACTAGGACCTGGAAGACTTAGGAATATGACATTGTCATAGAGTACCACAGTATGAGTCATAATACCCATAAAACCTAGCGGTCAAACAGGGAAATGGTTACAATTTCATTAAATTTTCCCATAGGGGATTTTAGAGACACTTAAAATAAGGGCTGTGTTTCGTGTAGGCTTACCCTGGTGTGACGTTTTGAAAACCATGCAAATCTCTCTAGGACAGGGTGACTTTTATCAGTATATTTACCCCCTCCAAAATGAAATGCTAATTAGCTGCTCATGTGGCAATCATAAAGAACTACAAATGCCATGATGATCTGGATGAGACTGCCGAATCAAATCAAATTTTATTTGTCACATACACATGGTTAGCAGATGTTAATGCGAGTGTAGCGAAATGCTTGTGCTTTTAGTTCCGACAATGCAGTAATAACAAGTAATCTAACTAACAATTCCAAAACTACTGTCTTGTACACAGTGTAAGGGGATAAAGAATATGTACATAAGGATATATGAATGAGTGATGGTACAGAGCAGCATAGGCAAGATACAGTAGATGGTATCGAGTACAGTATGTACAAATGAGATGAGTATGTAAACAAAGTGGCATAGTTTAAAGTGGCTAGTGATACATGTATTACATAAGGATACAGTCGATGATATAGAGTACAGTAAATACGTATGCATATGAGATGAATAATGTAGGGTAAGTAACATTATATAAGGTAGCATTGTTTAAAGTGGCTAGTGATATATTTACATCATTTCCCATCAATTCCCATTATTAAAGTGGCTGGAGTTGAGTCAGTGTCAGTGTGTTGGCAGCAGTCACTCAGTGTTAGTGGTGGCTGTTTAACAGTCTGATGGCCTTGAGATAGAAGCTGTTTTTCAGTCTCTCGGTACAGCTTTGATGCACCTGTACTGACCTCGCCTTCTGGATGATAGCGGGGTGAACAGGCAGTGGCTCGGGTGGTTGATGTCCTTGATGATCTTTATGGCCTTCCTGTGACATCGGGTGGTGTAGGTGTCCTGGAGGGCAGGTAGTTTGCCCCCGGTGATGCGTTGTGCAGACCTCACTACCCTCTGGAGAGCCTTACGGTTGAGGGCGGTGCAGTTGCCATACCAGGCGGTGATACAGCCCGCCAGGATGCTCTCGATTATTCATCTGTAGAATTTTGTGAGTGCTTTTGGTGACAAGCCGAATTTCTTCAGCCTCCTGAGGTTGAAGAGGCTCTGCTGCGCCTTCTTCACGATGCTGTCTGTGTGAGTGGACCAATTCAGTTTGTCTGTGATGTGTATGCCGAGGAACTTAAAACTTGCTACCCTCTCCACTACTGTTCCATCGATGTGGATAGGGGGGTGTTCCCTCTGCTGTTTCCTGAAGTCCACAATCCACAAAGGTAAGAATCTCTGGATTAACTACCTAATGTTAGCTAAATGTTGTAATGAATAAATTGGCAAAATGTCTTAAATGGACAATTCTGTTAACTGTCTTGTGCAAGTTTTAAATCAACACAATACCTGTTAGCAAAGGTGTCAGCTAGAGATGACGTGCAGAAGCTTGCTGGGGATATATTGATAAGTCACCTTGTCCTAATGATTTACATGGTTATCAAATCATCACGCCAGGCTAAGCCTACACGAAACACAGCCCTTATTTTAAGTGATTTCAAATAACCAACTTCTCATCAAGATTTGATTATTTGAACCAACTGTGCAGTGCTTGGGCAAAAACCAGAACGTGCAGGACAGAGTTTTGGAAACCCTGTGTAATGTATTAGTCTTTACGTCGGACTGCACTTGGTTACCCAGAGCAGGGGAAAAAATATCAGGAGTTGAATCAGAGTTGAGTCAACATGTTGCTTGCACTGCAAAAACAGGTGGAGTGGAGTATGGAGTATGTTTTAATCACTCCTTTCCCCAGTCATGTGGGTTTTCACTCAGCTTCTTATTTTCCCATTCTGCTGGATGGCTGTGTTATTTTCTCCATCTACGTCTCCAGATTTGTTTTCCCTTTTTGCTGCAAATTGCAGATGAGGCTTATTGCCTCTGGCAAAGAGTTTCAATAAGCTATTCGACGTTGACCTCTTTACCTGCGCATCGGTGGAATTTTTGGCTGATTTGCTGCCTGTTATCCGTGTCTAGACTTGACAGTACATGCAGCTTTAGTGTTCCAAATGTGTCATGCATCAACACCTACAGCACCAGTCAAAAGTTATAGAACACCTACTCATTCCAGGGTTTTTATTTATTTTTACTATTTTCTACATTGTAGAATAATATTGAAGACATCAAAACAAACAATTAAATCACACATATGGAATCATGTAGTAACCAAAAAAGTGTTAAACAAATCAAAATATATTTGATATTCTTCAAAGTAGCCACCCTTTGCACACTTGGCATTCTCTCAACCAGCTTCATGAGGTAGTCGGCAGTATTGCATTTCAATTAACAGGGGCGGCCTTGTTAATTTGTTGATTTTCTTTCCTCCTTAATGCGTTTTGAGCCAATCCGTTGTGTTGTGACAAGGTAGTGGAGGTATACAGAAGATAGTCCTATTTGGTAAAAGACGAAGTCCATATTATGGCAAGAACAGCTCACATAAGCAAAGAGAAAGGACAGTCCATCGTTACTTTAAGACATGAAGGTGAGTCAATCTGGAAAATATCAAGAACTTTGAAAGTTTCTTCAAGTGCAGTCGCAAAAACTCTCAAGCGCTATGATGAATCTGGCTCTCATGAAGACCGCCACGTGAAAGGAAGACCCAGAGTTACCTCTGCTGCAGAGGATAAGTTCATTAGTTACCAGCCTCACAAATTGCAGCCCAAAGAAATGCTTCACAGAGTTCAAGTAACAGACACATCTCAACATCAACTGTTCAGAGACTGCGTGAATCAGGCCTTCATGGTCGAATTGCTGGAAAGAAACCGCAACTAAAGGACACCAATAAGAAGAGACTTGCTTGGGCCAAGAAGCACAAGCAATACACATTAGACTGTTAGATATCTGTCCTTTTTGTCCAAATGTGAGATTTTTGGTTCCAACCGCTGTCTTTGTGAGACGCAGAGTAGGTGAATGTATGATCCCTGCATGTGTAATGCATGGAGGTGCTTTGCTGGGGATTCTGTCAGTGATTTACTTAGAATTCAAGGCACACTTAACCAGCATGGTTACCACAGCAGTGATGGGCATAGTTTTCACTTAGTCCTGTTGAAAAACAAATGATACTAGGACTATGAACCAACACACCTCCAAGCTATTTGACCAAGAAGGAGAGTGATGGAGTGCTACATCAGATGATCTGGCCTCCACAATCACCTGACCTCAACCCAATTGAGATGGTTTGGGATGAGTTGGACCGCGGAGTGAAGAAAAAGCAGCCAACAAGTGCTCAGCGTATGTGGGAACGCCTTCAAGTCTGTTGGGAAAGCATTCCAGGTGAAGCTGGTTGAGAGAATGCCAAGAGTGTGCAAAGGGTGGCTACTTTGAAGAATGTAAAATAAAATATTTTTGAATTAGTTTAACACTTTTTGGTTACTTCATGATTCCATGTGTCATTTCCTAGTTGTGATGTCTTAACTATTATTCTACAATGTAGAAAATTGTCAAAATAAAGAAAAACCCTTGTAGGTGTGTCCAAACTTTTGACTTGTACTGTACATTTTGAATGTGTCGACCGTGTCCACAGTGTGTCCAGATTCCCTTTTCCCACGCTATATCAAGTGCCAGTATGCGTTCTATTAACGGTGGAATAGGCTAAATATGATAACACGACAATCACAACTGATGGCAGTAGCTAACTAGCCAGCTAACCTCTGTAGCTAGCTAGCAGGCAACGTTAAAGGGATAGCAAACGGGTTAGCAGAACTAGTCCCCCCCCCCCCCCCCCCATTTTTTTTCTCTAACAATTAGCTAGCTGGCTAGCATTTGAAGCAACGTTATAATGAAAAGGTGCCTCGGTCCCAAAAACGCATGTTTTTGGGAGACTTTTGGGAGGAGTGCTGATGACATCGGCCACTGGATGCGCTTTTGGTAGCCTAATTGTGTCCAGACTGAGGAGAAATCCGCACACAATGAATCCCTGCCCACCACCTGAAGTGGTCAGCCAGTTCTGAACATAATCAGACCACAAAGCAACTTTTGTGCACCTAGACCTGTCTTTTTCAATGAGAGCAGAAGTCACTTGTAAGTGTCAAGTGTAGACAAGACGGAGCTCTGAAGATCATTGAAGTCACTATTTGACTTCATTTTTATGTGTTGGGGGGGATTCCATCCGAATCAAAACAGGCAAACTCCCATTTCCTTTCAAATGGGAGTTTTGTTGCAACCTTGTCCCAGCTCTGTGGCGCAGACAGACACCACTCTGTGAAGACAGGTGGCAGGACCGCTGCTTTGCCACGAGCTCTAGGCAGACTATAACCATGGAGTGGCACTTGAGGGAGACATGGGTCCTGCACGATGGAGGTATTAGTCCAAGCTGTCACCAGATTGACGCAGGTTCTTACCATGTGTTTAGGGCAGGCTATATGTAATATGCTGTTGTATCTTGTATATGAAAGTATTTTGACCTATATTCAATCAACATCTATATCCTGATGTTATGGGGATGAGACGCATTATTCTTGTCTTTAAATAATGTAGTTTTGAATTAATTGTCAGAGCAATATTTTCTGTGTGAACTGGAATGAGCCTCAAGTTTATATGAATTGAATTGCTTTGCCCTCTCTCAGGACCCTCTGGATATTAGTTTGTGTTCTATTTGACTCCCTGGAGATATTGCTGAATCCTGTTTGAGTTCGCTCAAAAGTATTGTTTGATTATAGCACTGTGTAAATGGGAAGGAGATGGCTTACTAAATTGTGTAGGGTTTCAACTCTAACTTAGATTCATGAAACTAAGGCAATGGGATTCCTGTCATTGCAACCTATTGAAACTTTCTGTAAACCGTTATCGAGAGAGAAGCATCTTTTCTTTGGTAGGTGAACTCTGTTAGTTCCTTCTGTGATATGCTCGTATCTCTCTCACTAACTCTGTATGACAGGTGTGGTTGTGTATACAGTTGAAGTCAGAAGTTTACATACACTTAGGTTGGAGTCATTAAAACTCATTTTTCAACCACTCCACAAATTTCTTGTTAACAAACTATAGTTTTGGTAAGTCGGTTAGGACATCTACTTTGTGCATGACACAACTAATTTTTCCAACAATTGTGTACAGACAGATTATTTCACTTATAATTCACTGTATCACAATTCCAGTGGGTCAGAAGTTTACATACACTAAGTTGACTGTGCCTTTAAACAGCTTGGAAAATTCCAGAAAATTATGTCATGGCTTTAGAAGCTTCTGATAGGCTACTTGACATCATTTGAGTCAAGTGGAGGTGTACCTGTGGATGTATTTCAAGGCCTCCCTTCAAACTCAGTGCCTCTCTGCTTGACATCATGGGAAAATCTAAAGAAATCAGTCAAGACCTCAGAAAAAAAATTGTAGACCTCCACAAGTCTGGTTCATCCTTGGGAGCTATTTCCAAACGCCTGAGGGTAGGTACCGCGTTCATCTGTACAAACAATAGTACGCAAGTATAAACACCATGGGACCACGCACCCATCATACCGCTCAGGAAGGAGACTCGTTCTGTCTCCTAGAGATGAAAATACTTTGGTGCGAAAAGTGCGAATCAATCCCAAAACAACGGCAAAGGACCTTGCGAAGATTCTGGAGGAAACGGGTACAAAAGTATCTCTATCCACAGTAAAACGAGTCCTATATCGAAAGGCCACTCGGCAAGGAAGCCACAGCTCCAAACCCACCATAAAAAAGCCAGGCTACGGTTTGCAACTGCACATGGGGACAAAGATTGTACTTTTTGGAGAAATGTCCTCTGGTCTGATGAAAAAGAATTGAACTGTTTGGCCATAATGACCATTGTTATGTTTGGAGGAAAAAGGGGGATGCTTGCAAGCTGAAGAACACCATCCCAACGGTGAAGGACAGGGGTGGCAGCATCATGTTGTGGGGGTGCTTTGCTGCAGGAGGGAATGGTGCACTTCACAAAATAGATGGCAACATAAGGAAGGGAAATATGTGGATATATTGAAGCAACATCTCAAGACATCAGTCGGGAAGTTAAAGCTTGGTCGCAAATGGTTCTTCCAAATGGACAATGACCCCAAGCATACTTCCAAAGTTGTGGCAAAATGGCTGGACAACAAAGTCAAGGTATTGGAATGGCCATCACAAAGCCCTAACCTCAATCCTATAGAACATTTGTGGGCAAAACTGAAAAAGTGTGTGTGAGCAAGGAGGCCTACCAACTTGATTCCGTTACACCAGAACTGTCAGGAGGAATGGGCCAAAATTCACCCAACTTATTGTGGAAGGCTATCTGAAATGTCTGACCCAAGTTAAACAATTTAAAGGCAGTACACTCAATTCCCACTGGGAATGTGATGAAAGAAATAAAAGCTGAAATAAATAATTATTTCACATTCTTAAAATAAAGTGGTGATCCTAACTGACCTAAGACGGGGAAGTTTTACTAGGATTAAATGTCAGGAATTGTGAAAAACTGAGTTTAAATTTATTTGGCTAAGGTGTATGTAAACTTCTGACATCAACTGTATATGTGTCACTCACTGCCATTGCCATTCTCCTCAGACAAGCTGGTCCCCAGTCCCCACTGAATGGAGCTGCATGACGGGGGTTCTGATCTGCTGGAATAATTGAGACAAGGCTGTCTGCTATCCATGACGACACACAAGCCCCCATCCTTCCCCCCACAAGATCTAGCATCCATGGTGTTTTGTGTGACAGGAATGAGATCACTAACTGTGGGTGGGGGAGACCATTGGGGATGGAGTTAGGGGTGTTCCACTTTACAGCTCACACTGAAGGAAGGAACCACCTCAACCCTATAGATGAGGCTTTTTGCTCCTACTGCTTATTCCCTTGATTTGTGTAGATCTTGCTTAGAAGTTGACACGGTAATATCATAAACTTTATAAGAGTGCTGGGAAGGGGGATATATCGTACATACCGGTATGGATTTTTAAAATACGGTTAGGGGTGTAATGATTAACCAAACCGATGGTTCGATATGTATTGCGGTTTTTGGGTCACGTCTTGGTATTTCATTTTCCTGCTAACAGTTACTGTAGTTAATTTTTGTTTATTTAATAGCCATGTTTACATATTGATTTCACATGCATATTGCACTTTATTTTAGTGTTGAGTAATTGTGTGCTTCATTTAAGAAAATACAAAGTGGTGGTATTCCATATATGATCATGAGTCATATAATGCCTGATGAGAGCACCATCAGGAATATCAACCCTTTACCGTTTTCATTTAAGAAAAGACAAAGTGAAATATGTAAGGCTGACATTGTATAGGTCTATTCTATATTTTCTTACAAAGATAAAAATATGCGCACATGTGTGACTTTCATAAAGAGGGCGTGTCTTTCACAGTCCGGGGTAATGTAATGAATGGCCTGTCACTTAAGTATTTCGCCAAAGACCATACAGTATGAAGAAAGGCTTAAACTGCTTATCCAATAGAAATCCCCGATCACACTTGTTGGCAATGTCATGGCAATGTTGGCTAGCTAAACTCGTGCGGAGAAACCTCGGTTCCAAACGCGCCGAACTGCACATGTGCAGAATGTCAAATCAAAGGCTTTGATGTTTATGACGAAAATGTTTCAGTTTGTCATTTTCACAAGGTTGGAGTAATAACATGTTCAACTACTTAAGACATGGGCTCGAATCTAGTTTGTGCCTTTTTTAGATTTGGATTAAATGAACAACTAACGAATCATTTTACACTTCTCAATCCCGAACCCCGGCCTGTTCTGTTTGGTCAATTTTGCAAGCGTTCCCGGAAGTCTCGTGACGTCACACCTCGTAATTTAGAAATTCTGTGAGCGCTCTGTAACCCTGGAGGTCCATCAATCTGCAATTAAACGCAACACTGGGTGGATTGGCGAATTCATTGACAATTTGGGTTTTAGCTTGCTTATAGAGTGCGAGTACTACCTGTTTGCTGAAATGGGTACGAGCGGGCGAAGTTCGTAACGTGGCTCGGGCACTTACACGAGATGCTGAAACCCCCTATTCTCACCCACTGAGTGTGCGCGTTTCCACGTCTATAAATATACATATTGCTCTTGTAATTTCTTTGGTCCGTTCAGAATCAGCTGCGAAGGGCTGCTTGCATGCAAAGGGGAGACGTTGTTTTTTGCGTTTTAGTCTTTCTCCGGTGGTAGGGATACTGGGGTGATGTCGGCGTAAATGTGTCAACGTGTTTTGAGGTGTTGGCAGCTGCATATGATATTCTCGTTGAGCAGTGGTGACATACTATTTCAGTCCATTGTCGTTGTAATATACTGGGAATCCAAAATGTTCCCAAACTGGAGATTTAAGCCACGATGGAGAATCCTTGTGGTTTATTGACGTCATCATACAGAACTAGTTCCCGGCTGTGCCTCACAAAAGCACAGTTTGAAATACACCAATTTAAGATTTATAATTTTGATTACAACGTACACATAGGCTCTAGTTTTAATGGCGTAGACTGACATTTTTATTCAGTTAAGATTTATTGTCCATAGGCCTAATGTTTTTCTATTTCTATTTGTATTTATTCGGGCCCCCAGCGCGGACGGAACGGTTCGGTAAGGACACGTGTATCGTTACATCCCAAATGAACATCTAACACTATTTTGATACAGTGCTAAATTAAGTGAAGTTCTGCGCATTTGACTACTTTATTCTCCGCTTTGTCCTAATTTGGTTGAGTATAACACCAACATTGAGAAAGCCCATTTAACGACTTTGTTACCATTCTAAGTTCCACTACTACTCATACAACGTAATTAGAACTTTGATTATTCAGAAACATAAAATACAGTAAAGTTCTGCCAAAAATTAGAAACATATTTTGGCCATATCCCCTAGTAGGGAGAGATTTAGAGTGCTGTTCAAATTGGACATAAACTTGGCAGTTGGCACACCGTGTCCTGTTAAGGGTGCCACCCTAGTGCGTTTGTGTGTTGTGAGGGTTCCTAGAAAAGACCTCATCTGCCTGAGGGCCGTTGGACCAACGCTGCAGGCTTTGTCAGGTTTTCAAGTTGAGACCAGCGCCACAGCCAAAAAACATTACCTTTGCCTGGCCTCTCGTTCCCTGTGAATCGAGAGACTCGATGAATATATATATATATATATATATATATATATATATATATATATATATATATATTTAATTAATTAATTAATTAATTAATTAATTAATTTGGGTGTGAGGAACTGGCCAGCACGCCCCCTGGTTGACCAACGGCCAAAGAGGAAGGGAATTTCTGCCATATGGCTTACAACAGGACTGTGTTCTGAAGAGCACAATGTACGGAAATGTTTTGAAACAGAAAATGTGCGTTCTTATTGGACAAGTTCAGGTTGTGCCTCCATGTCGGAATGTTTTTTTTTTCTTGGGACATAGTCATTAGGGAACACCGTAGCAAAACGTTTTGCAGTCCAGGTTGGCCCTCCCTGTTTTTGTCATTTTTTTCCCCCCCTGTCTGTTTTGGTGTCTAATGAATACGACATGTGAAAGTTGGGTGAAAACAAGTGGTTTGAGTAGTGTTGGCACTTGATATGGCCCTCTGTTGCTCAGTCACACAGCCAGCATTGCGGAGACAGCGCTCCTATAGTAAAGGCCAAACAAATACAGTGTGACGCCCGAGTAGTTCAGCTCTGCCCCAGAGGTACACAGGAACAGGTTTTTGTTAGGGAGGGGCCATTTTTTTATGTTCACAACCTTTAGTGACTCGGGCTCACGTTACAACATTAGGAAAGACTAGTTAGAACAATGGACATTTCACAGACCAGTTCAATTCTCCATTATTATTATGATTATTATTATTTATTATTATTATTATGAACCTCTGCTTGATAATACTCGTATATTAATTTGTTTTATTAGCCTGAGGCCTGCGGTTGCTTTAGTCACTGTTTTGTCTCAACACATTTATTGCTGACTCATTTTATGTTGGTGTCAGATTGTTAAACGGTTAGTTCTGGCCACACAGTCTGATTGGCCGATGCCTCTTCCATGTTTCCCCGTAGTCTACACAGGCCGCTATCCTCACAAGACAAGATGGCGGAACGAGAATGGAGTCCATGCACGCTCATTTTTAATTTATAATAATCCATTTAACAGGTACTTTTATCCAAAGCGACATGTAGTCGTGTGTATACATTTTTTGTATGGGTGGCACCCGGGTATTGAACTCCCAATAGAATAAAAATCACATTTTATTGGTCTCTTACACATATTTAGCAGATGTTATTGCGGGTGTAGAGAGATGCTTTACAGCCATGCTCTACCAACTGAACCATACAGCACCATAAACCTCAAAGGCTTTTAGTTCAATCCCTACCTAAGCTATCTTTATTTGCTTTCCGGATGTTTAAAGTGGACTTTAAAACAGCCCTTCCCCGCTTTTATTTACTGTAGGCCTACATCTGAATTGAACTGTTTGTAGACCTCAGAGTGCATGTAGGGATACAGTCTCTGCGTGCCACCTTAAAGACCCACACCAGATTGATTTCCTGTGGCAACTCACCCCTGGTCAGATAGAATAACAACACGAGGCTGCCTGGCATTGTTGGGGATGCGTTGCCATGGCAGCGCCAGTGTTTGTCTACCCTGCGCAGTCTGCCCACAAAGAGAAGAACTTCTGCTTGTTCTTCTCTTATTGGAAGACTAGTTGTCAACACTTTGCAGTTGTGCCTCCTGATGAACAATGCTTATCTGTTCTGTTCACTAAAGTTTATTGCAGCGTACTGGCCGCCTACTTGTCGTCTTATTGGACTAGTGCAATATGTGAGTCATATCGTGTGTGTTCTGCGTAACTGTTGCATGACACACCTGACAAGGGCCTCTCTCTCAACGCTCTCTTTCTGTCTCTCACTGTCTCTTTCCTCTCTTTCCCTCTGTCTACTGGCGGAATTTGATCTGGCCCTAAGTGTCAGAAGGAGGCTCTTGGCATGGTGGATCAGGTTTTTGGCAGGCAGGCAGTACATCTCTCCGGATGTGTGGGTGTGGTGTGTGTTGGGGGTACTTTTCTAAGTGTAGGTGTTCAGCAGGTAATCCATTGTGCTGCAGAATTCCAAGCGATTGGTTTGGTTGAGAGTGCCGTTGTCGGGGAAACGGCGGTGGAGCTAATCACTTTGTCAGGACCCTGTGCTGAATACGAAGCTGTGATGATGCCTCTTATCCCGGGGGATAAAGGAAGTGTCATCCATACCAGACAGTGATTATAAAGGGTGATGTTTCCTCTGTTTAATTCCAGCGAAGGGTGTGTTTGATATGAGATGCTGTGTGCATTAGTTTACTTAGGCCGACACAAATTACATCACGACTTTGTTGTGGTTGTAGGTAGTTTTGGGGGATTTATTTTGTTCTGAGCCTTACAAGGTGCAGATTTATAGATTTGATGAATGCCAAACTGCTTTGGTATAATGGGGTGTTGGCAGTACAGTGTGTCTGTCTGTGTGCCTGTCTGCCTGTGTTGCTTGTTTATGTGAGGGAGCAGGCATCTGTGCCCACGCTGCCGGGAAGCTGGCATGGCCATGAATGAGTCATACCCCCCACTACTACTACTTCTACCACCTTAAAGGATGATCTGGAATAAGGGTTTGTTCTCGACTCCTGCTGGCACCACACTGACAGCTAGAGAACAAGGAGCTCTTTTTGTGTTAGTGGATGTTTGTGGTCTAACGTTAACTGTCTACCGTAAAAATGTTTTATACTCCGTGTATGAGTCGTCTTCAATAATTCAGTGAGATTGCGAACTAATCATTTGAGTTGTTAATTTTATTCAACATAAAATATGTACCAAAAGGCAATATGCTTTTTTTTAGTGGACTGTAAGTGGATTTTAGTGGCCTAACCCCCACACCTGGGCTGTATGGACAAATTCATATCACGATAAATTGACTAATTGATGGTATAATGATAAATGGAATGATGCGTTTTTAACATTAAGCTGTCCCACCTTTTTAAAAATTGTATTTCTCTTTACTACAACTAATTTTATGGTTGTAGCCATCAATTGTTCCATTAACAATCTGCCATTAGTCAACTTATTTCATTTAAAACTAAACTCTTCTCTAGTATAGGCTACTTATCTAATCGTAATGATCAGTGATCAGTGTCAATCATTTCTGGTTTACACAAACACACCTGCTGCTGCTACTCCTCGTGCTGCTACTACTACTACTACTACTACTAGTAGTGCTAGGCTGCTGCTACTACTACTACTACTAGTAGTGCTAGGCTGCTGCTGCTGCTACTACTACTACTAGTAGTGCTAGGCTGCTGCTGCTGCTACTACTACTACTAGTAGTAGTGCTAGGCTTCTACTACTAGTAGTAGTGCTAGGCTTCTACTACTAGTAGTAGTGCTAGGCTACTAGTAGTAGTGCTAGGCTACTAGTAGTAGTGCTAGGCTACTAGTAGTAGTAGTAGTGCTCGTTCTATGCATGATTTCCTGCAAGACAGTAATGTCAGTGTTCTGCCATGGCCAGCAAAGAACCCAGATCTCAATCCCATTGAGCACGTCTGGGACCTGTTTGGGCTTGGGTCATTCCCCCCAGAAATGTCCAGGAACTTGCAGGTGCCTTGGTGGAAGAGTGGGGTAACACCTCACAACAAGAACTGACAAATCTGGTGCAGTCCATGAGGAGGAGATGCACTGCAGTACTTTGTATCTGGTGTGGCCACCAGCTGCATTGACTGTTACTTTTGATTTTGACCACCTCTTTGTTCAGGGACACATTATTCCGTTTCTGTTAGTCACATGTCTGTGGAACTTGTTCAGTTTATGTCTGTTGTTGAATCTTGTAATGTTCATACCAATATTTACACGTTATGTTTGCTGAAAATCAACGCAGCTGACAGTGAGAGGACGTTTCTTTTACTACGACTGTTACTACTACGACTGCTACTAGTGCTGCTACTGCTGCTACCACGACGACTAGTGCTGCTGCTACTACTAGTGCTACTGCTGCTACTACTAGTGCTACTGCTGCTACTACTAGTGCTACTGCTGCTACTACTAGTGCTACTGCTGCTACTACTAGTGCTGCTGCTGCTACTACTAGTGCTGCTGCTGCTACTACTAGTGCTGCTGCTGCTACTACTAGTGCTGCTGCTGCTACTAGTGCTGCTGCTACTACTCGTGCTGCTGCTGCCACTACTACTACTGCTGCTACTGCTGCTACTACTGCTGCTACTGCTGCTACTAGTGCTAGTGCTGCTGCTACTAGTGCTAGTGCTACTAGTGCTGCTGCTACTACTACGACTAGTGCTGCTGCAACTACTGCTAAGTACTACTACTGCTGCTACTCCTGCTGCTGCTGCTACTACTACTCCTGCTCCTACTACTAGTGCTGCTGCTGCTACTAGTGCTGCTGCTGCTACTAGTGCTGCTGCTGCTACTAGTACTACTGTTACTACTATGACTAGTACTACTGCTACTAGTCCTGCAACGGCTACTGCCACTAGTGCTGATGCTGCTACTACAACTACTAGTGCTGCTACTAGTGCTGATGCTGCTACTACTGATGCTGCTACTACTACTACTACTACTAGTGCTGATGCTACTGCTACTACTAGAGCTGCTGCTGCTACTACTAGTGCTGATGCTGCTGCTACTACTACTAGTGCTGCTGCTGCTACTACTACTACTAGTGCTACTACTACTACTACTAGTGCTGCTACTACTACTAGTGCTGATGCTACTAGTGCTGATGCTACTAGTGCTGATGCTACTAGTGCTGATGCTACTAGTGCTGATGCTACTAGTGCTGATGCTACTAGTGCTGATGCTACTAGTGCTGATGCTACTAGTGCTAGTACTCCTGCTGCTACTACTGCAACTGCTACTACTATACTACTAGTGCTGCTACTACTACTGCTGCTGCTGCTACTACTACTGTAGTAGTGCTGCTACTACTGGTGCTGCTATTACTACTACTACTACTACTACTACTACTACTACTACTTAGCCTACTACTAAGTGATGCTTTTTGAAATCAAGTTCCTCCATACTGGCACCACATGGACAGTGCTAAAGAATGAGGGCCTCTGGGTCAAGGAATGAACACTGTCGGCTCTGCTGCTGACCCCTGACCTCTCATCAGCTAACATGAGCTTAGCACCTCAGGATAGCTTAGCTACGCATGGTGCTAAGGCTAGCACCCATCCACCCTAGCTCAATGCCAATTCATAGTTTAATTCTCAACACTCACCCCTATGTTCACTCTAAGGGATCAACACAGTGTCCTCAAACGGAGCTGACAGAGGTTCCAAAAAATTTGCTGCACAAATGTACATACAACTACGTGTAGAGCGACGCAAACGGTCCTCTGTCGGCTCTATTTGTGTAGACCCCTTTAGGCGTCAGACTCAGACAAACGTGACAACACACTTTGAGTGACAGCTGCTTGAATGAACAAGTCTAGAGGCTACTCTAAATAGGCGTATGCTTCTGGTCTAGTTATCATGACCGTGTGTCCCTAGTCCATCAATATTGATATTTTCATTGTCACAGGGCACTTGGCAAGCTGCTTTAAAAGCCCATTCAGGCTAGCCTCGTTAAGCTGTGGGTAATGCAATGTTATAACTTAGATGTTATGGCAAGATGTATTTAAATGGCTCAGTCCGTGTTAATTGAAACATATAGTATTGATTAGCTCTGAAACAAACAATACATCAGTCACTAAGTTTTGTGTTATGTTGCCATAGTGCAAAAACCTGTAAATTCAGCAGTTTTTTTTTTTGTGGGTGCGTTTACTTTGGCAGTCCAATTCTGATCTTTTTTTTCACTAATTGGTCTTTGACCAATCAGATCTGAAAAAGATCTGATGTGAATAGCACTGATGTGCTTTGTCAAAAGACCAATTAGTGGTCTTCAGATTTTTGATGTGAAATGTCTGACACTACTTTGAGAGAGCCAGACCCCTCTGCCTACGCATACACATCTAAAAAGTAACAAGACAAGTTGTTTTACAGTCACAAGTCCACTAACCACCACCAGACAAACACGGTCTCCGTGTCATAACGGAGCGTTTAGCTGGAACACATTTTATGGTGTGCTTTATTATATGGTAAACAATGTATTTAAAAAAAAAAAAAAAAGTCTTTCTTGACTCTGTTACCAGTGAGGTGTAACCATGGATACAATGGTTTAAATCTCTGCAGAAAGTAGGACCGTCAGTGCCTTATCTCTGTCTGCTATAGTGCACTGCATAGCATACTACGGGCTCTGTTGAATCAAGCTAACTCACTATCTGAATGGTGAAGGGGTTGGACGAACAACATATGTTTGGACGAACAAAGCACGTTCGGATTCATTTGGATGAGAACTTTGTTTAATGCGCAACGCGAAAAGAAACTTGCATGCATTTTGATTTGCACACACACAATCTCGGAAGTATTTTGGCCAAGATTCAATATCAGCCATGATCAGTACCCTGCATATGTCTCTATCCCATGATTTGGAAAGTACCACTAAGTAGGCACATGAGACATGAGACATTCAATAGCATGACAAACCCTCATGGTATGGAAGGAATGCTGGCTGGCTGTGGGTCTCTCCACCCCCCCCCCCCTCAGGAGATGGCCACGGGTAAGAGTGTTCTATGGGATGCATCTGTGTGCTCCTATGAGCCTGAGTGCCTGTCTGTCCCACTCACTCTCTCCATTGAGCTAGCCAAAGAGGAAGCCACTGTGTGCATATGTTGTCTGTCCCCCTTCCCTCACCATTTGGCCATGTAACGCTCCAGGGAACTTTTAGCATTTCCATTGTATTCTCCAACCAAACCCCATCAGAGGGGATGCCACCCCTCTCTCATTAATCAAAGAGTTTTTTATTGCCTGCCTTGTTTGTGGAAGCCCTCGATCTTTCACAAAACATGAAACTGTATTGTCTGGCTCTTGACCATGATGTAAGGCTTTGAGGGTGAAATCCAACAGGGATGCAGCACTCACTCTTGAGTCATGCTGAGAAATCAGTCTTTGATTAGCATACTGCGATGGTATCAAGTGTCTTACAGTAAGAGTGCTGATTTAGGATCAGTTTGGCCTTTTTTGATAACTCATAAAATTACATATGACGGGGGAATCTGATCCTAGTTCAGCACTCCTACGCTGAGATTGTTTATACAGAGCTGAGCTGTGTACCTCCTGATCTAAAATATTGCTCTTCGTTGAGTTGGTAGCAGTTCTGTTTATCCCTACACCTTTTTAGTGAGATAATTAAAGGCTGCTAAATCCAGAGGGATATCCTGAAACTCCCATTTTGACTTTGCTGCTGGTGAATAAAGAAACCCTGCTATGCTTCCCTCCCCAACCGCCTGAACCTCTTTCTTCCTCTGCTGCTCATGTTGCTACACGTGATGCACTGGATAACGTCTGACCTGGCAAGAACAAGGTCATGGTGCCGTGCTGAAAGTCTGAGACGGAGTTGATTTAAACACTATTATGAAGCCGGCTAAATTAAGTCCAGAGCCGTGTGCTCTTTCAGTTCAGAGGAGCCACGTTGCTCCTTTCTTCGTTCTGGCTCCTGCCCCATGCTGCAGCTGACTCCTGACTCACCACTGGAAAATGTCTCTTCCTGTGTGGGTCTCCGCTGCTTTCTTAGCTTTTCTTTCTTCTTAGACGGCCGTGTTGCTTCTTTATGCTATATTCTCCTTCCAAAGCCCAGTGTTTTTCTTGGACGTCTGAATAAGCCCTATTTGCACCACAGAGAACTCCTCCAATTGCTCCAAAGTGTATAAAGCAGTCCGTATTCAATGGGATCCCCACACTCTCACATGTCACATTATGCAAGATGATCTGGACTTACGCTGCCAAGTTATTTGAGGCTGTACCGTTGACAGTATTTATGCTTGTGTTTATCGTGCCCAGCCAATGGCTTGTTCAGCGATATGTTGAGGGATTTGAGTACCATGTAGACTATTATAAAAGTAATTGTTTTTTATACCCACAAAGAGAGAGCAGCTATGATAGTTGCCACCCCCTCTGAGTCAAACTTGTGTTGTAAATAACAGGTGTAAACTGCTTCCCAAGGATGCAGAGCGA
Organism: Oncorhynchus clarkii lewisi; assembly: GCF_045791955.1. Classification (NCBI taxonomy): domain Eukaryota; kingdom Metazoa; phylum Chordata; class Actinopteri; order Salmoniformes; family Salmonidae; genus Oncorhynchus; species Oncorhynchus clarkii. Next base: position 39,937,194 of record NC_092167.1, on the reverse strand, counting down.
AAAATAGTAACACAAGGAATAAATTGCACATGCTAATTACATATGCTAATTACTAAATATTTGCCATGGTGCTTATTACTGCTAATTGGTGAGTCATGTTACGTCTTCTACAGCCGGAACATCTGTTAAATCATCTCTGAGCTTTAGCATAGCGGTCCTTATTCTCCGGATGGTAACGTTTTATATCCCATGTGAAAAGAATAACAAGACTCCAATTCTTTAGTTTTCACAGAGCGTTTTTTTAAGACTTGTGTTTCGTCTTAATTTATGCTCACAGTGGATTCCACACTGCTCTGCTGCTCTCTTCTGCCTCTCCCAAGTCACGAAGCTCCTAACTTTCTCCGTGCCCCTTAGTCTGCGACCAGGAAGTGAACAAGTCCAGACATTCCTTAAATACATTAGGTACTTTATGGTGGGATGCTGTTCAGGCACTCACTTACTGTTAGACATATACAATCATATTAGGGATTCTACATATGCTGTTAGAATGAATCGGACTGTCCCATGGTGAAAGTGAGGTATAAATTGGCGATCGTTCCCATGTGACTTCCTCAGTACCATCTATAGGCTGTGTCCTAAAAGTAAACCTATTCCCTTTATGCTTTTAAAACCCTAATGGCAACCTATTGGGCTCCTGAGTGGCCTAAGGCACTGCATCTCAGTGCTTGAGGCATCACCACAGACACCCTGGTTCGATTGCAGGCTTTCTCACAACCGGCCGTGATTGGGAGTCCCATAGGGCGGCGCACAATTGGCCCGGTGTAGGCCGTCATTGTAAATAAGAATTTGTTCTTAACTGACCTGCCGAGTTAAATAAATATAAATATTCCCTACATAGTGCGCGTAGGCTGCGTCACAAATGGCACCCTAAGACCTAGGCTACATTCTCTGACCTCTATCCTCACCTTTTGCTCTTCTCTCTCCTCAGGCACGCCCAGTCATGATCGAGGACAAGGGTCACCGTGTGACCGACTACTTTGTGGTGGCCGGGCTGACCGACAAGTCCACGCCACTGGAGCAGGACCTGTCGGAGACCAAGTCCAGCGGGCCCAAGGCGCCCATCACTGACCTGGCTGTTATCAACAAGTCAGCGGGCGAGACGGTGCCGGAGGGCTTCACCTGCATCGAGAGCACCTACAGCGCACAGCAGGCCAACCTCAACCATGGCAGCCTTAAGAGCCCCGAGATATTTCTCTGCTACAAGAGGGGCCACGACAAGCCCCCGCTCATTGACATCGGGTGTGTGTGTGTGTGCTCTTCTGTGAACCCAAATGAGCTATTCAAAGTGTGTGAGCACCACACTAGTTAGTGTTACACAATGGTATCATTAGGGTTAACTCTAAAACAGGAAAGCCATAACCTCTAAGTTCCTTACTCGTCCTAATTAGACCAATTACCGGAGTAGTCATTTCTAATAAAGCTGCTAAGTACATCTAGTTTAATCAATTTCCACTGATAAGAGAGAAAATGGTCGTGAAATATTGCTTCTCGTGTATTATTGCGCTTTTGTGGACTAACCCTTGGTAATATGGTGCGTGCTTATGAGTGTAATGGGTTATATGCTAGATTTATTGAATGCATCCCAATTTGTGAAGTAAATCATTTCATTTTCAGGCACTTTTCCTTTTCTGTCTATTAGGGAAATAAGAGCACCCAATAATGTTGCATTTTGGAAGAGTGATGTCACCCACTTTAATTAGTGTCTAGAAACCACAGATATTCCCCCACCAGTGGAAAATATCTACTCTTTGTTGCGTTTTGCCTTCACTTCAGTTCTGTTTTGTTTCCAGTGGCCATGTAACGTTCTGTGGCCAGAGAAGGAGGTGCGTAGCAATAACCCCCATTGGCTTTACTTGAAATGTGACGACACTGAAGTTTAAACTTTGCACCATGCTAACTCATCGAGACGCCAAAACCTCTTTTGGTGTTGCAAGGTTGAATAAACTTCAAAAGACCCGTGTATTTACAATTTGTATGTTTTCTGAAGTAGAATGTGCGGTATCTATTGGGGTTAAACTCCAGAGATGGCTCAGTGAAACATTTGTGTTCTGTGGTAGTGACTGCCTACTACAATAGGTCAGGCTCGTTCTGCAGAGTGAACAAGAGGCCAGGTCTGAGTGAGGACTGATTATGTGTAGGCAGGAGTCATTCCCCTGCCATTCCCCAACACTCTATCTGCCAATCTCAGCTTCCTCACATATTGACACTCAGGACTTTTGAATGCAGGTCAGAGGGTAGCCGCGTGGGCGAAGGCATTAGTCTGTGACACTCTTTCCTTCTCTCTTTCTCAGTTTTTACCTACTGTGGGATATGTTGGACAACATTTAGAAAATTCACTCCAGTGGTGTCCTGTAGTTGGAGGCGCTGGCCATACCTAGGCTTATTTTCTTTTGGCCATGGTGGTACTGGGTCTTTCTGTTTCCCTTTCATTCTTACCAGTTTGTGAAAGACTCTGTGAAGGTAATTGCTCCTCCAATTCACTTCATCTGTAGAATGATTCTGTCTAGTTTGTGAATGTGTTTTGTTGTTGTATGTATTTATGTGTGATGAGTGAATGTGCACATATTATACACTAATATTATCTCTCTCCCTCTCTGTCTGTCTCCCCCCTCTCTCTTTATTTAAGGGTGTTATATGAAGGTAAGGAGCGTCTCATCCAGGGCTGTGAGGTAATCCAGGCCACTCCGTATGGCCGCTGTGCCAACGTCAACAACAGCTCTGCCACCTCGCAGCGCATCTTCATCACCTTACGCCGTGCGCCACCCGTCCAGCCCCAGAACTCCCTGTCCGTCACCGACATCTGCGTCATCGTCACCAGCAAGGGCGAGACGCCGCCACACACCTTCTGCAAGGTGGACAAGAACCTCAACTGTGGCATGGTGAGTTGAGGCCTCTGGTAATGAAGTAGGCTCATGACCAACTCAGTGGCCTTGTGATTAGAGTTTCCCACCTGTGATTGGAAGGTTGGTGCTTCCATCCCTCATTGAGTCATATCAAAGACTCTAAAAATGGCACCCGATGCCTCTGCTTGGCACTCCGCATTAGGAGATGGACTAGAACCCTGTCCAGGGGTGGACTTGTACATCAAGCTCCCTCACGCTACAGAAACAGGAGATGGGCTCCTGCCCTATGGGGAGTTCTGGTTTGGACACGGCTACTTTCTTAACCATGCCCACACACTCAATTGCTCTAACACATACCTTTTCGGTTGGTTTACAACATTTCGACCCCTAGAAGGGTCTTCGTCTGGGCCAGAAAGTTAGAGCTTTGGGGAATCAATGGGTGTGGAATGTACAGTATGGAGCTGGAATATACCATGTTATGAAATTCAGGCCATGCCACTCAACCTCGCTGAGAACATTCTGCCGAAATGAATCTTTGAAAATGTTGTTTTGAGCCCAAAGTCACATGGTCTTGTTTTTCCTCCTCCAGTGGGGCTCTAGTGTTTTCCTGTGCTACAAGAAATCCGTGTCGGTGTCCAACTCCATTAATTACAAAGCCGGTGAGTCTCGCACGCTATTGGCTCTTTTATTGTTACTCTCAATCTACCCATCTCTCCGCATCAGTCTTTCTTTTCTGCGCTCATTGCCTTTTGTTCAATGCTGTTTACCATATGTTTCCACTTGCTTCGTGCCTGAGTTGACTTCACAGTAATTGTACGTTGATCTTCTATGATTGATCTGATTTGAAAGGAGCTTTCTGTGTGCTGAAGATAAGACTAAACGCACTGGCAAATGACAACTCTATTATCTGTCACTCAAATACCTGGAAACTGAACCACACTCTCCCTGATGATTCCTGGAATAAATGGCTAGAAATTAGCAGGATTGATTTGGGGGCTGTTGGTGTTTTTGAATCTCGAGATATGTTTTGCGTCGCAAATGCCACCCTATTTTCCTATGGGCACTGGTCAAAAGTAGTGTACTCTGTAGGGAATAGGGTGTCATTTGGGATAAAGTCCTAGGTTGAAATCGCTATTCGTCAACCTGGAGTTTAGAAAAGGGCACTGGCCTCACATTAGACGGGTTCATGGCGACTCTCATTAGCAAATTTCTGGTGCTAATTTATTTCAAGGTGGAAAATAGTGGTGTGCGTCATTGCTGTCACCAGGGGTTAAATGGTTTATCTTTTCTCTTTTTTGGGTTTTTCACTTAAATGACCTCCAAACAGGTTCTTATGGACTATACAAAAGCATGTGTAGAAATGTAATGTTTCTGAAGACATTTACCCCTTAAAATGTTCAGAGGGTTTCATTCACGCTATGTATCCACCTTCTTGTAAATACAGCAGTTTGTCCCCATCTCCAACTTGCTACTTTCTGAGGTCAGAGCTGGGTGTTGGCTTAGACGGGCCCCGGTTCAGAGACTCCACATGCACACAGCCTTTATCTTCACTAGGCCTTCTTCCTGTGAGGTGATGACGTTTGTTTGCCAGACCACACGCTGCTTCCTACCCCGCCTACTCCTTCAGTTGCTTTTTTTTTTCTACAACGTTCTCTAACGTTCACAATAGGCCATGGGTGACAAGGCATTGGTCAGCAAAGTGTTGATTTCTTTTGAAAAGAATGTGTTCTAAATCTCAACACACTGGCTGACGTTAATGAAGGGATGACGAGGGAAAGGGGTTTGATCTTATTCCAAGTTCTGTCCTTTCAACCTCCTCTCGTCCCTTCAATGTTATGATTGTGTAGTGGGATCTGTTGACATCATGTGTACCCCAGTTAGATCCATATTGCATAGCTAGGTTTATTACATGTCTTGTGTGTGGCTGGCAGTATAAAAAAAACAGATTGATTGCTCTCTCTACTCCAGGCCTCATCTTCCGCTACCCAGAGGATGACTATGAGTCCTTCCCCCTGTCGGAGTCTGTGCCCCTGTTCTGCCTCCCCATGGGGGCTAAGATCGAATGCTGGACCCCCAACACACGCTACCCTCTCCCTGTCTTCTCCACCTTTGTGTTAACCAACTCCTCTGGGGAAAAGGTAGGTGGACTATAACAATGGAATTGTATCAGTGAACAGGGATTTACACTGATTCATGAATAGATTGATCAGGGCTGTTCAATTTATGTCCTGCAGGGCTGAAACACTTGTTTAGTTTTTCATTAGGAGAGAATGAAAACCGGAAGTGTTTTGGTCCTCCAGGACAGGAATTGAATAGCCCTGTGAGAGTTGTCATAGTCAACATTCAAGTCTCACTTCCTGAGCTGCATGTGACATTGGGATTGGGGAGAATTATTACTTTTCCCCTCAGGTTGTGTGCATCAAGGCACCTGAATGTCAGCTGCCTCTTGAGCAAACTACAATCTCATCACAAGTTATGTCACAAACCACGTTGCATTTCCCTGAGCTAGAGGGAGTAGGGAATTTGCTTTTCAAAATGTACTTTGCTATATAATTGTTGCATTTAGTAATGGGTGCATAAATGTTACTCACCCTATCATAAAAATATGTGAAGGGTGTTCGCTAAAGTCCCTAAAATTCTTGTCAATATATCTTTAATCTAATTTGCTCTGTGCCAGGTGTACGGTGCTGCCATCCAGTTCTATGAGGCCTACCCCATAGATCTCCTCAGTGAGAAGCAGAAGGTGCAGTTGGGCCTGCTCACCACCGTGGAGAAGAAGATGATCCCCAACCGAACAGTCAACACCAACAAGTGCATCTGCCTCCTTTCCCGCTGGCCCTTCTTCGAGTCGTTCCGCAAATTCCTCATGTTCCTCTACAAGCTGTCCGTCTCGGGCCCCCACCCGCTGCCCATCGAAAAGTAAGGATGCCGTCATTTGTCAATGGTGGGGGGTTGGGGATTTGAGTTGGAGATGTGCTTGATTTAGCTTGGGGTTTTCACTTTTGGGACTATTCCGTTGCTTCATTGTACCAGGAAAACAAAATCAGACGCAGCTCAAGATGAAAGTGTTTGACGCATGTATTTGACCCGGGTCTGGAGAGGAGTAGGTGGGTGTTTGAAGCTAATGCTATTATTTTGCTTGCGTGTGTTTCTTTGCCAGGCACATCTCCCATTTCATGCACAACGTGTCCTTCCCCTCACCTCAGAGGCCCAGAATCTTGGTCCAGGTGAGATGTCGTTATTTCTGTGCTGGCGAATGCAGTTTATGTTGGTGACGCAGTTGTGACAGCGTTGTATTCTCTTTCAGCTCTCTGCACACGACACCTTGATGCTCGCACAGCCTGTGTGTACTCCTATGCCTCTCAGGTAAAGACCTTTTCTAGGCTATCAACATTATATATTTTTTTTTCAATGGCATGATTTCAGAGGGTACGTCCGTTCGACGACTGGTTTAGAGACAGTATAATCTAGGCCTAAGGAAAAACTTCAGTAGCAGAACGAGAGAAAGGGCCCGGTCGTTCCCGTTGTCATGGTAGAGCATCAACTACAGTTTTTCCAGAGGAAATACCAGGGGTTAGAAAAGGCAATCATTCACCAAGCACACTCCAAACTTTCTGTCTCTGTAATGCTAAACGCATGAATTACTGACAGTTTTCCCAGGTCAAATATTCACGCTTTGAAACTACCACTGGAAAACAGGCACTAGGACTGTCCCAGAAACAGCGCTGCCTGTCTGTCACATTGTGGACAGTTCCGTCATTATTTAGTGCAGAAACACAGCCCCTGTACAGATTAAATAAAATGTTGTGCTGCTATTGCATTCCACCAAGAAACCCCATGTCTTCCATCAGGCTTTTTCCTCTCTACTTTTCATTTCAGAGTAGAATATGTTGCTCAGCTAGTGAGAAGAACAGAAAGGCCTGCACACTGAATATACTCCCAGTTGACCACCTTCATTGACAACGTTTCGATCCAACATGGATTTTCGTTTGACCTGAAGATCTGTGTCGATTCAAAACGTTGTCAATAAATGTGGTAAATTGGGAGCATATTCAGCGTGCCGGTTCTTTCAGTTCTTTTCATTTTCACAAAGATGTGTCTATGACCACAAACTCTTCAGTAGATGGTCAGCTAGTGAGCTCATGCCTTTTGGGACTGGAAGACTTGCTGGCTAGTGCCTTTGGGACAGATTTACAAGCGTTTGCTGCTTTGCAAAGTTTGAACCTATTACTCTCTGAAAATAAAATAAAGTATTTTTCCCCTTAAAAGGTTTTAAAAAAAAACAACAGGTTTTGTAATCTGATCTTTTGTCTCAATCCAGTTTACTTTCACCCCTTTCTGATTTACCCACACACCTTCTTTACTGCACATGTACCAATCCAACCAACCTTTCATGACCCATTGTATCCCTGAGTCTCGTTTGAATCCTTTCCCCAATACCTCTGCTTTCCCTCTCGTCCCCTCCTCTCTCTCCTCAGTGGTGCAGACTACAGTACACTGCTGATTAACCTGGGCTCAGAGAACTGTGCCACGCTGTTGCACTTTGTCCTGCTGGAGAGTAAGATCCTGCTGCACTCCTTGAGACCCGCTGTACTCACCGGGGTGGCAGAGGCTGTGGTGGCGGTGAGTAATACAGGATATGGTCACTCAGTTTTAATAGTGACAAGTGTTTTTAAAATGGACTATATAAATAAAATGGATGGGTTGGTTGGTTGGTGTGTTTTTTTTAATCCAGTTACCGCTTGTATACATTATGTGGACCGTGTAGGAATGACGTTAGGTTAAAATGTGAAAAAGAAGTTTGATTTTCTCTCTGTCTGTGTCCTGCTATCTAGATGATCTTCCCGTTCCAGTGGCAGTGCCCGTACATCCCCCTCTGCCCGCTCTCTCTGGCGGGGGTCCTCAACGCACCCTGTCCCTTCATTGTGGGCGTGGACTCCCGCTACTTTGACCTCTATGACCCTCCTCCGGACGTGGTCTGTGTGGACCTGGACACCAACACGATCTACCTGTAAGATCCAGACACTTTAAAGAAGCATTCCCCCATCTGTTAACACACTTATCCTCACTGTTGACGATGCCCCAGAAGCCGTTTTTCAGTCCGTATATCGCATATGAGGTATTTTATAATTTACACCATTATGAGCACATTCCAATAATGCCTTACTAACATTCTGAACCATCTCTGCAGGTCTGATGAGAAGAAACACAGCAACTGGAAGAACCTCCCAAAGAAGCCCTGCAAGAGTCTGTTTAACTCCCTGACCAACCTGCAACACCAGCTGGGCATCGGTACAAACAGTCACATAATTCTAGTTCAACTTTACTCTCGAGTCTCATAGAAACTGCTTCATGCCTGAGACATGGAACCGTGCTGTAAAATATCTGATACAGCATAGTGTGATTGGTGAAAAGGATATAAGTCAATAGCATGTTTAGCCTACTATCCCTAGTCCTTTAGTATGTGAAATGTAATTATCCCTATCTGGTGGCTGTTTTCCAGTGCGTCGGACGGCCCAGGAGGGCTTGGCGGTGGAGATGACCCCCATCGAGGCGGACTTCACCTGGCACAAGAAGATGACGTCCCTGGAGATGGAGATCCAAGAGGCCCTGCTGCGCTTCATGGCCCACATCCTGAAGGGCTACCGTTCCTATCTCAAACCCATCACCCAGGCCCCCTCCGAGAAGGCCACCTCTGCAGACTCACTATATGACCTACAGGGTTAGTGTGGGTGTGTTTCACCACTCTTATCTCAAACCCATCACCCAAGTCCCCTCAAATAAGGCCACTGCCTCCGACTCACTAAACGAACTACACTGTAACAATGGGGAATAGATTGTTTTTAGTCATTCATTCATTTATTTGCCCACAACATTTATCACGGTACCCAGAACAAAATCTTGCGCACACGCTGTATTGTCTGTCCCGAGAGAATACACAAAACAGACGTAAAATGTGCTAATGGACAGTTAAGAAAATACTTTTACTTGGCTCATGCGACTCCTTGTGGCGGGCCGGGCGCCTGCAAGCTGAATTCGGTCGTCAGTTGAACAATGTTTCCTCCGACATATTGATGTGGCTGGCTTCCGGGTTAAGCAAGCGGTTCTTACGGCTAGACGTTCCGCTAGTAGAACCCCTCGACAACATCCGGTGAAATGGCAGAGCGCCAAATTCAAATTAAATTGCTATAAATATTAAACTTTCATGAAATCACACTCTCAATACACCAAATTTAAAGCTACACTTGTTGTTAATCCAGCCAACGTGTCAGATTTCAAAAAGCCTTTTACGGCGAAAGCAAACCATGTGATTATCTGAGGATAGCACCCCACCAAATGAACACGACATTCATATTTCAACTCGTCAGGCGCGACACAAAATGCAGAAATAACGATATAATTAATGTCTTTGAAGATCTTCTTTTGTTGGCACTCCAATATGTCCCATAAACATCACAAATGGTCCTTTTTATTTGATTAATTCCATCGTTATATCTCCAAAATGTCCATTTATTTGGCGCGTTTGATCCAGAAAAGCACCGGTTCCAACTCGCGCAACATGACTACAAAATATCTAATAAGTTACCTGTAAACTTGTTCCAAACATTTTAAACAACTTTCCTAATGCAACTTTAGCTATTTTTTTTAAGACGGGATAAACTGCGTTCAATAGTGGATAAAAACAAAGTGGAGTGTGCTTTCAGGTCACGCACCTCTAACAAACAGTACACTTCACTCAACCCTCGTTCTGAACTGCCCTACTTCTTCATTACACAAAGGAAAAACATCAACCAATTTCTAAAGACTGTTGACATCCAGTGGAAGCAATATGAACAAGCAAGTGCCCCAGAATTGTAGATCCCCATAGAAAACCCATTGAAAAGAGCGTGACCTCAATTATTTTTTTCCTGGATGGATTTTTCTCAGGTTTTCACCTGCCATTATCAGTTCTGTTATACTCAGACATTATTCACACTGTTTTAGAAACTTTAGAGTGTTTTCTATCTAAATCTACCAATTATATACATATCCTAGCTTCTGGGCCTGAGTAGCAGGCAGTTTACTTTGGGCACGCTTTTCATCCAGATGTGAAAATACTGCCCCCTAGCCCGAAGAGGTTTTAACCTGATGAGGAGTTAGGGATCCCTTTTGGGAACATCCCCTCCCACGTTCAGCTGGAACGCAAAAATATTCTTAGAAATATTTTAACCTCCACACATTAACAAGTCCAATACCTCAAATGAAAGATAAACACCTTGTTCATCTACCCAGCATGTCAGATTTTTTAAATGTTTTACGGCGAAAACACACCACATATTTATATTAGACCACCACCGAAACGAAGACAAGAGGCAGCCATTTTGTCCCACAAAATATCAAATTATAAAAGCAGGATTAAAAAATAAATCATTCACTAACCTTTTGAAAATCTTCATCAGATGACAGTAATAGGACATGTTACACAGCACTTTTTTTCCAGTAATATGCCATTTATATCCATAAATGTCCATTTACATTGAATTCATGTTCAGAAAATACTCAAAAATGTCCGCAGAAAATATAGGTAGCGCCGCAAGATAACGTAAATAGACATCATAAACTTTTACTAAATATACATGTTCTACATATAGTTAGAAAGATACACTGCTTCTTAATGCAATCGCTTTGTTACATTTCTTTTTAACGTTACAGAAATCACTAACTATTCAATATTCTGAGACGGCGCTCAGATATAAGTTATATTTCTCCGCTATGTTGGAGTCAACAGAAACACAGATTTCAGCATAAATATTCCCTTACCTTTGATGGTCTTCGTTCAGAATGTACTGGAAGGGTTCATACTTACCCAAAACATTGTTTGGTTTCAAGTCTTGTGTCTTTGTATTAGCTACTGCTAACAATATCAGCTGAAATGCACCCAAAATGTCCTCTGGTCCGGAAAAGTTGCGCATCAAAACTTCAAAATTACATATTATATGTCGACTAAACAGGTCAAACTAAGTGCAGAATCAAGCTTTAGGATGTTGTAAACATACAAAACAATTTTCAATTCAACCGGTCATTGTTAGTCCTCCTCCAGAGTGCTGGAACAAAGGAATGGCTGGGACCAATTCGCGCCCTAAAGCACAGGTAGTTTCTCGCGGCACTCACTCAATTCACTCCCATAGGGCCAATTCTCGCGGGATTTGAACGATTAAACACTCTACTGAATGAGGACATCTAGTGGAAGACATAGAAAGTGTCCCCAGATCCATAGCTGGTTGGGAAGCGTGGGGGCGATCACGTCAAAGTTGCCCCAACTTTCATGACCACAAAACTAGTTTGGAAGAATGCCTGCCCTGTGAGTTCTGCTATACTTACAGACATAATTCCAACGGTTTTAGAAGCTTTAGAGTGTTTTCTATCCAATAATAATTATTATATGCATATATTAGCAATTTTTGACAGATTTTTTTTCAGTTTACTATGGGCACGCAATTCCTCCAAAGGGGGCAGTATTCTGCCTAGCCTTAAGAGTAAAATTATAATTTATATTTTTTGCACCTAACACATTTCTCAAAGTATTATTATTGCGCAATGTACAGTACCAGTCAAAAATGTGGACACCTATTCATTACAAGGTTTTTCTTTTTACAGCTAAAATAAGCAATGAGAAACGACAGTCCATCATTACTTTAAGACATGAAGGTCCGTCAACCCGGAAAATTTCAAGAAAAGTTTCTTCAAGTGCAGTCGCAAAAACCATCAAGCGCTATGATGAAACTGGCTCTCATGAGGACCGCCACAGGAAAGGAAGACCCAGAGTTACCACTGCTGCAAAGGATAAGTTCATTAGTTACCAGCCTCAGAAATTGTAGCCCAAATAAATGCTTCCGAGTTCAAGTAGCAGACACATCTCAACATCGACTGTTCAGAGGAGACTGAATCAGGCCTTCATGGCCGAATTGCTGCGAAGAAACCACTACTAAAGGACCGCAATAAGAAGAAGATACCTGCTTGGGCCATATTTGAGATTTTTGTTTCCAACCGCCGTGTCTTTGTGAGCCGCAGAGTAGGTGAACGGATGATCTCCGCATGAAACGTGGAGGAGGAGGCGTGGGGGTGCTTTGCTGGTGACTTTGTCAGTAATTTATTTAAAATTCATGGCACACTTAACCAGCATGGCTACCACAGCATTCTGCAGCGATATGCCGTCCCACCTGGTTTGCGCTTAGTGGGACTATCATTTGTTTTTCAACAGGACAATGACCCAAAACACACCTCCAAACTGTAAGGGCTATTTCACCAAGAAGGAGAGTGATGGAGTGCTGCATCAGATGACCTGACCTCCACAATCACCTGACCACAACCCAAAGGAGATGGTTTGTGATGAGTTGGTCTGCACAGTGTAGGAAAAGCAGCCAACAACTGCTCAGCATATGTGGGAACTCCTTCAAGACTGTTGGATAAACATTCCTCATGAAGCTGGTTGAGAGAATGCCAAGAGTGAGCAAAGCTGTCATCAAGGCAAAGGGTGGCTAGTTTGAAGAATGTCAAATATAAAATATATTTAGTTTAACACTTTTTTTTTTGTTTGCTACATGATTCCATATGTGTTATTTCATAGTGTTGATGCCTTCACTATTATTCTACAATGTAGAAAATAGTCAAAATAAAGAAAAACCCTTGAATGAGTAGTTGTGTCCAAACTTTTGACTGGTACTGTACATTATACATTGTTTTAATGTCATCCAGGAGCTGTGCTAACCAGACAGCGTATCTGACTGCTGCTCAAAGTGTTCATAACAGGCATATCTTTAATTTCACAGGCCTAGTCAGTCATTGCTCAAAGTGTCTGAAATCAATCATCCGTGGCATTGGCTGCAAAGACTTTCCACTGATGTAGGCTTCTTGGAAAGTAATCACATCCTCATTTAGGTCCATGGAGGCCAATGGAGGCTGCATAACCAGTGGGGAAAGAGCTACACATCTTGGTTATATGACAAGCTGTAATGGCTATATTGTCTTCATCCTGGGTTAAATACTTTCAACTACATAATGCGTTTGTAAGAAAATATACTTGTACCATTATATTCTATTCCCCATTTGATTTAAAGGTTAGTTCACCATCTCACTGAGTTATTGAAGACCCGAGTCCCACACTACCCATTCACTGAATATACATTTGTTTTTTATTACTGGAGTATTGTAATTTAAAATAAGGCCACTATCAAATTCACACAATGCAAATATCCTTTGCCATTTTATTTTGACTCTGGCCACACATCGTTTGTGTTTAGATAACAATTGTGTAGCATTTCCTGAGGGTTTCCTATAGGGTAGGCCCATTGACCTGGCTCTCTGTCCTCTCCCAGGTTTCCTAAAGAGCAGGGAGCGAGCCCACCAGAAGTTCTATTCGCAGCTGACCAAGACTCAGATCTTTATACGCTTCATCGAGGAGTGCACATTCGTCAGCGACAAGGATACAGGCCTTGCCTTCTTCGACGACTGCATTGAGAAGGTGAGCATTATAAAGCAACAGGAGTCCGTGTGGGGGGTCAGTTTCATATCAACTCCGGCTATCCAGGAAGTGAATTGAAATTCAATTAATTATTTTTAAGTTCCAACAGTGTTCCCTGCAGCTAAAACTGCTTGTAATGATGCCATTTTTTTATGCTTTGCCTGCTGGGTTGGCCAATTCCATTATAACACCCATCAAGCCAGGAAGTGAATTGAACATCAATTAATTAATTAAAAATGTATCTTTGAAAATAAACTTCACTTTTAGATTTCTGAATTGGAATTTCCCCCCAAACCCTGCTAGACAAGAACATGGCCCAAGAGCAATGTCAATTTTTGAACCCGATTTCTGTGGTGCTTTTTTAAATGTGTTTTATTGGTGACTCAGTCGTAACATTCCTCCAGGGGAGACTGACGGAGGAAGGCTCATTTTCCTCTGATTTAATCTGTTATTTTACTTTTTCCCTCTGCAGCTATTTCCCTCTGATAAAGGCAACGACAAAGGCACTAAGGTAATCCCTCGGGCCCTAATCAAGTTTTAACACATCTCATTTTCCAACTAGAGTCTCATTTTTATGCATTAGAAGAATGGTTTTAGTGATTTTGATTTGTCTGTGTTTTTATTTATAGATTGTTTTCTATTTAATTTTTACCCCTTTTTCTCCCCAATTTTGTTGTATCCAATTGTCTCATCACTGCAACTCCCATATGGACTCAGGAGAGGTGACAGTCGAGAGCCATGCATCCTCCGAAACACAACCCAATCAAGCCGCACTGCTTCTTGACACAATGCCCACTTAACCCGGAAGCCAGCCGCACCAATGTGTCGGACGAAACACCGTACACCTGGCGACCATGTCAGCGTACACTGCGCCCGCCACAGGAGTCGCTAGTGCGCGATGGGACAAGGACATCCCTGCCAGCCAAACCCTCCCCTAACCTGGACGATGCTGGGCCAATTGTGCGCCGCCCCATGGGTCTCCCGGTCGCAGCCGGCTGCGACAGAGCCTGGACTCAAACCCAGAATCTCTAGTGGCACAGCTAGCACTGCGATCCAGTGCCTTAGACCACTGCACCACTCGGGAGGCTTGTCTGTGTGTATGTATGTGTGTGTGTGTGTGTATGTATGGCCATGTGCGCTGACAATGAGAACATGTTTTCCTTTCCATAGGTGGAGGGTGAGTCCTCGGAGGACACTAAGCTCATGGAACTAGACGAATCACAGAGGAGTGAGCATACAGTCTTCGTCATGCCCCCAGAACCTCCCACCACCGAGGACGAATCTGATCCCCCTACCCGCTACAGGTGAGCTACCCCCCAGTACAATGCTGCGCCACCAACACATTGACAGCGCAATAACACCAGTGAGACCGGTAGTGTTTTACAGTGGACGTCTGGCTCGGTCTGCATTAGTTTCACTCTCATACCTCTGGTGTTTTTTTTTTTCCTTTCTCGCTCTGTTAGTTATAAGAGTTTCCCTCGGTTGCGTATGGACCTGTTTGACCGTCCCAAAGAGGTGATACCAGCACTGAGGAGCAGTACACCAGGGGCCAGCCTGTCCAGCAGCCCTGCACTGCTGGCCAAGAGGACCAAGCAGGTACACATGCGCGCACATGCACAGTGGCAGGACCATGGGATAGATGCAATGATGTGTACAATAACATAAACGGTCAACCAGAGGATCAGGTGTAACGGGCTGTAAAACACTACAGTACGTTTTATTCGCTTTGAAAAACAACAGGTGTAGACTGACCGTGAAATGCTTACTTACGGGTCCTTTACCAACAACGTAGAGTTAAAGATAAAATAGAAATCTGAGGAATAAATACACAGTGAATAACAATAAAGAGTGAAAATAACATGGCTATATACAGGACGTACCAGTACCGAGTCGATGTGCAGTGGTATGAGGAAATTGAGGTAGGTATGTACATATAGTTAGGGGTAAAGTAACTAGGCAACAGGATGGGTAAAACCGTGGCAGAGCGTACGTGGTGAGTGTGAAAGTGTGTGTGTGGGCGTATTGTGTGTGTGTGTGTGTGTGTGTGGGTAATCCAGTGTGTGCTCATAGTCAGTGCAGGAGAGTTAGTGCAAAGTGTGTGCGGTAGGGTGTGTTTCCATTTTTAATGTTAGTGCGTTTCTTGCAAGTTCTAACCCCTAAAATGCAATAATCAATAACAATCTAATACTAAAAATAGCAAGGTAGAACCAAAACACAAGATATAAAAATAAGAACACGATGAAGTAAATAAGCATACTATACACAGGGTCAGTTCCAGTACCATATTTACAATGTGTAGGGGTACTGGATCGATAGAGGTAGATATGTATAGGGCTATGGTGACTAGGCATCAGGATATATGATAAACAGAGTAGCAGCAGTGTATATGATGATTGTATGTGAGGGAGTGTTTGTAGAGTCAGTATAAATGTGTGTGAGAGCAAATTATGGAGTGAGTGTTTATTTATGTTGGAGTATCCGTGTGCATAGAGCCCTGTGAGTGACGATAGAGACCGTGGACACCCCTTCAAATTAGTGGATTCGGCTATTTCAGCCACACCCATTGCTGACAGGTGTATAAAATCGAGCACACAGCCATGCAATCCCCATAGACAAACACTGGCAGTAGATTGGCCCGTACTGAAGAGCTCTATGACTTTCAAAGTGGCACCGTCATAGGATCAAGTCAGTTCGTCGAATTTATACTCTGCTAGAGCTACCCCTCAACTAAGTGTTGTTACTGGGAAGTGGAAATGTCTAGGAGCAACAATGGCTCAGCTGCGAAGTGGTAGGCCACACAAGCTCACAGTACGGCACCGCAGAGTGCTGTAGCACGCAACACTCACTACCAAGTTCTAAACTGCCTCTGGAAGCAACGTCAGCACAAGAACTGTTCGTTGGGAGCTTCATGAAATGGGATTCCTTGGCTGAGCAGCCGCACACAAGGCTAAGATCACCATGCGCAATGCCAAGCGTCATCTGGAGTGGTGTTAAGCTCGCCGCCATTGGACTCTGGAGCAGTGGAAATGTGTTCTCTGGTGTGGTGAATCACGCTTCACCATCTGGCAATCCGATGGACAAATCTTGGTTTGGTGGATCCCAGTCGAAAGCTACCTGCCCCAATGCATAGTGCCAACTGTGAAGTTTGGTTAAGGAGGAATAATGGGGCTGTTTTTCATGGTTCAAGCTAGGCTCCTTAGTTCCAGTGAAGGGAAATCTTAGCGCTACAGCATACAATGACATTCTAGACCATTCTGTGGTTCCAAGTTTGTGGCAACAGTTTGGGGAAGACCCTTTCCTGTTTCAGCATGACAATGCCCCCATGCAGAAAATGGATGTCCATACAGAAATGTTTTTTTGAGATAGGTGTGGACGAACTTGATTGGCCTGCACAGAGCCTGACCTCAATCCCATCAAACAACTTTGGGATGAATTGGAATGCCGACTGCGAGCCAGGCCTAATCGCCCATCATCAGTGCCCGACCGCACTTATGCTCTTGTGGCTGAATGGAAGCAAGTCCCCGCAGCAATGTTCCAACATCTAGTGGAAAGCCTTCCCAGAAGAGTGGAGGCTGTTATAGCAGCAAAGGGGGGGACCAACTATATTAATGCCCATGATTTTGGAATGATATGTTTGATGAGCAGGTGTCCACATGTTTTTGGTCATGTGGTGTATTTAGTTAGCTATTTAGCAGTCTTATGGCATGGGGATAGAAGCTGCTCAGGAGCCTGTTGGTGTCGGGATTGATGTGCCGGTACCACTTGCCATGCGGAAGCAGAGAGAACAGTCTATGGCTTGGGTGGTTGGAGTTAACTATTTTTCAGGCATTCCTTTTACACTGCCTGATATAGAGGTCCTGGATGGCAGTACAGCTGTAGATGTTTTTTTAAGATTTGAGGGCCAATGTCAAACCTTTTCAACCTCCTCCATGACATTGGCCCTCAAATCAGAGACCTGGCACCACACTGCCAGGTCTCTGACCTCTTCCCTATAGGCTGCCTCATCGTCGTCGGTGATCAGTCCTACCACTGTTGTGTCGTCAGAGACCACGCAGTCCTGGTTGAACAGGGAGTACAGGAGGGGATGAATTGCACACCCCCGAGGGGCCCATGTGTTGATGGTCAGTGTGGCTGATGATGCGAGTGCTAAGGGGCGATAGTCATTTAGACAGATTACCTTGGTGTTCTTGGCACGAGGACTACGGTGGTCTGCTTGAAACAAATTGGTATTACAGACCAGGTGAGTGAAGACACTTGCCAGCTAGTCAGCGCATGCTCTGAGTACGTGTCCTGGTATTCTGTCTGACCCCGTGGACCTTGCGAATGTTAACCTGTTTAAAGGTCTTACTCACATCGGCTCTGGAAAGCGAGATCACACATTTCTGATCAGCTGGGGCTCACCTGCATGGTCCAGTGTTGCGTGCCTCGAAGCTGTTCTGATGTCCAGATGCTGTTTTTGGTCATAGGAAATTATGGCGGAGACATTTTGTTAAAAAAAAAAAAAAAAAAGGGGGGAAAAAGGAGAATTGCTCAGGAGCCCGTAAAACTGCTACAATTCACTGCAGCGCCATCTTTGTCAACACACATTGGTCAACAACATTGTCCTGATCATTTTAGTTTTACTCACTGTGTCCTGTCTACTGCCCTGACCACATGACCAATTCCCCAATCAGGGAATAACGTTGCCTGCCATGGACGCTGTCGGCTGCTGAGTCATTCTCTCACCTGGTGTTCCAAATGGCACCCTGTTCCCTATATGGTACTGTACTTTTCACCAGGGCCTATAGGGTAGTGTGTGCACTATGTAGGGAATATGGTGCCATTTTGGACAACCATTCTCCTTCTGGAATGGTACACAGGCTGGTTCCAATAAAAATAAGTCACTCACCACTGTCATCAGCAGCAACTTATTTACAATAGGGCAGAGTAGAATAGCAGACTCTGGGCTATAACGCTGCTGCTCTTTGAGTTTTGTCTAGGCCAAGTACAGACAACCAGCTTACTTTGGACAGAGATGGAAGAGGGGGTGTGTGTGTTTTGGGGGAGGGGAAGGGGGTCACTGTGACCTGTTTTTAGAATAATAGACCTCCCAGGAAACAGGCTTATTTTGTCTTGTGATTCTTGTTGTTTTGTCATCCTCTGCTTTTGTGGGAGGCCAATATATTTTTCCAGGTCAGACAAAACTGTTGGCTGTGTATGTGTAGCGCTTGTCTGGCTACATGTAGAAGACCTAAAAAGCACCTTGAAAATAAATATTTTACCTAATATAAACTGGGTGATTTGAGCCCTGAACGCTGATTTGGCTGAAAGCCGTGGTATGTTAGACCGTATACCATGGGTATTACAAAACATTTATTTTTACTAATCTAATTATATAAATAGATTCCATAATATGCACCACAAGTTTTTATATTCACACACATACCACAAACATGGTGCGTGGTGGGTGTCAGTATGTGGGCGTTAATATTTCTGTGGCGCTTGAAAGACTCCTCAGAAGGCCACATGCAGTATTATTAGGCCATTGTTGTACGGAGGGAGGGAAGGAAGGTTCACCATTAGGAACGTGCACAGTCACACACTCTCTTCCCAACTCTGACCATTAGGAAATAGCACAAGATAATAATAAACTTAAAATCATCTGGAATCACTCATCATTCAATTGTATTCATGTCTCCCACCCCCATTAAAGTGACAAATAAAGCTAATTTAAACTGAACAGAAATGCCCCTCTGCAGGAGATCAAGCTGGCCTACAAGATGGCCAAGCGCTTCTACTCTGACCCTCCGCTGTGGGCCAAGTGTCTGTTCAGCCACTGCTACAGTCTGTGGTTCATCTGTCTGCCCGTGGGGGTGAGGCTGGTCCAGTCAAAGAGCTGGGCCATGCAGCAGGCCTACAACGTCCTGCTCAAGATGAGGATGTCTGAGGTGGAGGTCCTGGATGAGGTGAAGGGAGGGGAGTTGGGGTATGGGAAGTGTTGGGTTGTGGGGTTTTGGTTGTGGGGATGGTGTGGGGATTGGTATGTAAGGGGGGGTGTGTTTGTCAATGTTAACATGAGTCGTTGTGTGTGTGCGCGAGTGCCATTATTTCCACTACAGGGGTAACGACTACAGTGGAAGTCTACTGTAGCTATTAGGTTGTTATTATTAGCCACCATCTCTCCCTCTGTAGGTGTGTTACCGTGTAGTGATGCAGCTGTGTGGTTTGTACGGTCAGCCGGTCATGGCCGTCCGTGTTCTGGTGGAGATGAAGAAGGCAGGGGTGCACCCTAACGCGATCACCTATGGCTACTACAACAAGGTGGGTTACTTTAACCAGCCCATACACTTACAGGTAACTGCCAAAATAAAGGGAAAGCCAACATAGTGTCTTAATCGGGCGTTGGGCCAGAACGGCTTCAATGCGCCTTGTTACAGATTCTACAAGTGTCTGGAAATTTATTGGAAGGATGCGACATCATTCTTCCACGAGAAATTCCATAATTTGGTGTTTTGTTGATGGTGGTGGAAAACGCTGTCGCCGCTCCAGAATCTCCTTTAAGTGTTCAATTGGGTTGAGATCTGGTGACAGAGACGTATGTATGTATGTATGTATGTATGTATGTATGCATGTATGTATGTATACACTACTGTTAAAAAGTTTGGTCACTTAGAAATGTCCTTGTTTTTGAAAGAAAAGCATATTTTTTGTCCAATAAAATAACATCAAATTGATCAGAAATACAGTGTAGACATTGTTATTGTTGTAAATGACTATTGTAGCTGGAACATTTTTTTTAATGGAATATCTACATAGTCGTACAGAGGCCCATTATCAGCAACCATCAACTTTTGTTATATATATATATATATAATATTGCCAAAATAATGGGCAACTGGGTATTTTTATACTTGGCCCTAAGCATAATGGGATGTTAATTACTTAGGAACCATACCTGTCTGGAGGCACCTGCTTTCAATATACTTTGTATGCCTCATTTACTCACGTGTTTCCTTTATTTTGGCAGTTACATGTACATACAGTCCAATTAGCTCCCTGCCCCATCTCCTTTGACCCTTCGGTGTTTGGTCTGGATAGGGTTGAAGGGATAGATTTGGGCAATTTCCCGAGAGTGATGAATTCATGGACACCATTTTTGTGTATGAAGGAAGTTTGCAGTAGTTTTGTGAGCTAATACTAACTAGCGTTAGCGCAATGACTGGAAGTCTACAGGAAACATTGGCATGCTACCTTCATACTGGACACAGAGACATAAAAATGGTATCCACTAGTTCATCAGGCTCTGAGGAAGTAGATAAAGGGCTTCATTACCAAAATATCGAACTATCCCTTTAAGATGTTTTGTGGTGGAGATTCCACCATATTGCTTATACCTTATATATCTGCAAACATTTAAGATTAGGGCACTTTAAACTAGCTCATACAAATACCTAAATTCAAAGCAGGTCCATATTAACTTGCAATCTGCTCTTTCCTCCAGGCTGTTCTGGAAGGCCCCTGGCCAAGTCGGAACCGCAGCGGTCTCTTCATGTGGGCCAAGGTTCGCAACGTGGTGCGCACTGTGGCCCAATTTAAACAGGCACTCCACCGGATCCCCGCCACGAAAGGACCCACCATCATCACGACAGGTGAGGTGTCAGAACACTACAGGGACAGAGCATGGGAGAGTGTCCTTCACTTAGGTTGGATTAGAATCACAACAGGTTTTGCACCAAATTCATATTTCTTTTTAAATGTTTTAAATCCATTTTAACGATGCAATGTAATGAATCAGTGCTTGATTGTAGGACAGTAAAGTCGATTCACAATAATACAGTATTATACTGTACAGGCTGTATTGCTTTGTTTCTTTGTATAACTACTACATGGTAAAGGGCAGTAGCTCCCTTTTTACCTTACTCACCTAAAACTCTGATCTGGGACACAGGAAGTGATGTAGGCCTGTTCTCTGTCTGTAGTGGTGTCGGTAAGCGGCGACCTGCTGAGCCACGGGAGTGCAGACCACTCCAGTGAGGTGAACGGAGAGGATCACACGCTGTTCGCACGCAGCCTCATCGTAGGAGACGCCACGGACAACCACTGCAGCACAGGTAGGCTGCAGCACAGGTAGGCTGCAGCACAGGTAGGCTGCAGCCTGGAAACACTGGACCAGGCCACTCACACAACTTTGCCCAGCCCCTAGCTGCTACCCCCTAACCCCTAGGTACTAGCCTATAGCTCCGAGCCCCAACTCCTTAGATATGCACAGATCTGAACGGACTGGGTAGATGACAACAATATGTTTGTGTCCCACAGGAGGTCAGTCTGACCAGGGCTACGGCTCTAAAGATGAGCTGCATCAGGTGCAAGTGGATTTGGCTCCATCAGCAGCCCCTCTTGTCGATGTGGATCACCGCAGCAAGCCCAAAGCACAGCACAATGGTAACCAAATCAGGCATTTCCAAAATATATACGCCAGTCTAATCTAGAAGAACACATCTGCTGGTTGAGCATGCATTTTTATTCAGGATTTTCTATCAGCAAAAATTAATAAAATAAAAATGTTCACTTGATGTGGGATAATGTCTCTTCAGGTGGGGACATAGCTGGCTCGGTGGACAGTTCTGTGGTCGTAGCGGAGCCCACCAGCCCTGTTGAAGCCATCCCACATGTCCCCAGCATCGTCAAGCTGTCCACAGGAGGGAGCTTCGATACTGCCATGAAGAGAGGAGAAACTGGTAAGTGACAGGAGCAGACCCAAATGTATAAACCTAATCTCAATCTGAGGTTGACACATTTGATATTAAGGGTGACGTCTGCAATATCACTGAACTCTGGGGGGGTGGTTTATTTGAGTAAACTTCCGGACAGAAAAAGGTCCCCAGAATTGAAGGCATGCTTCTGTGTTCCTCTCTACCACCAGCCCCAGGGAAACTGTTCTCTCTGCGCTGCCAGAGCGAGAATGTCTCTCTGCCGGAGGAGGGTGAGTCTACAGCCCCGGGTGGCTCTGGGGAGGCGGGGCCTGCAGTTCAGGGGCAGGGCCAGCGCCAGAAGGCCTTCTCGGAGCGCAGCTGCAGCTTCAGCGTCGAGAGTCGTGCCGGCATGCTGATGGAGAAAAATGGTGTGGACCACATCGCGAGACGCATGGGTGCCGATGCCCGAATCCTCGCCGATGCCCTTTCTGGGTGTGGCACCACCCAACCACCTACAAATCCACCATCCAAGGCCCTTTTTAAGGAGTTGGAGTCAGAGGAGGGGCGTTGTCCGATGCTGGGGAAACTGTCAGAGGAGGAGGGTCCTGTAATGGACCCAACCCCATTGGAGGAGGGGCTAGGGAAAGAGGAGGAGAGAATGGACGGGGAGGATGAGATGGGACTGAAGTTGGAAGAGGAAGGAGATTCAGGGGGGAGGGGTGATAGCTCTCTGCCAACCCTGGAGATGAAGGAGGTGGATGTGGGGGCTGATCCCCTCTCCCTGCTGGTCTCAGAGCACGAAGAGTTGGCCTCCGTAACCAGCCAGGAGCTGCCGCACTCCATGCCCGCCGTGGTGTCCCGAAACCTGGCAGACGAGATTGAGATGTACATGAGCCTGCGAAGCCCACTGGGCCCCAAGTCCTCCAGTATGGAGTTCCACCAGGGGGGCCAGGGAGGGGACTCTTCCCCGGACACTGCCCCAGTTAAGCAAGCTCTAGAACGGAGGTCCAGCCTCCCTGTGCCCCCTGTCAAACACCCAGGGGGTTCAAGCGGGGACTCGACGCCCAAACGCAGCCCTGCTGCTGTCACGCGCTCCAAGACCTTCGCCGTTATGGCCACCAGGAGCCGCGGTGTTGTGGCCAGCCCGAGGTCGTCACTGACTGCGCTGGTGAGGTCATCGCAAAATGGCTCGCTGGGCTCGGTCATCAACTCCATCTCAGGCATGAAGATGGACACCCTGCTCTCTGGTCCCAAGATGGACGTGTTGAAGTCAGGCATGAAGCAGGCAGGGAACCTGGCCAGCAAAGTGTGGGGGGCTGTGGCCTCAGCCTATTCCTACTCCGATGACGAGGTGAGCGGGGATGGACTGCAGAACATACATACATAGATTAACTAAGAAATAACCGTAAAATGGTAATTAATTGCACAAAAATAACCTGCAACAGCCAGATGATATAGATACCACACGGTCAAACACCATTATATACAGAAACATGATGTAAGACTTTCATTATTCAAGCAGAGCTTCTCATTTCAGTTTCACCTCGCAAATCATATTGCAGAATGCATTCAATGTTGTACATGGGAATAATATGAAGATTCACAATTGTTTGGAAGTTTGAATTTTTTCTTATTTCCCCCCTCTCCCCAGGATGAGCTGGCCCCGGGCTATAGGGATAGGGATAGTTTCCCTGCCGGGCTGGATGAGTCCATGCTGTCAGGGGGTGGAGGAGGGGACAGTCCCACCCACAGAGGGCCAACCCAAGGCCTGGTGTCCAACGGACTGACACAGAGCAGCACCAGCCTGGCCAGCAGCAGTAGCAGCAGTGACACAGGGAGAGGACCTCACTCCACACGTAAGACGCGCGCGCACACACACACACACACACACACACACACAGCTTATATAAATACAAAAGTATGTAGGCATATACTCACATACTCCTATATATGCATGCAGAGACAAACAATGTTACCTGTATACACAGTCGCAACTTTAACTCTGCGCGCACAGTAAACACACAAAAAATATGTAGACGGGTGTATGGTTGAAAACTGAGTGTAGAAGTGAGTGACTGTATACTGTGTGTGTGTGTGTGTGTGTAGTGACTCCAGGACGGCCAGGGAGAGGTCCAGACTCTGATCAAGGCTCCCACCACACCAGCTCCTCAAGTATCTACCAGAACTGTGCCCTAGAGGTGAGAATATCATACTCACAATTACTGGCTACAGTACTCAACATACTGTCTCACCGAGTCAAAGAGTGAGCACAAGTGCTTTAGTAACCTGGCAGTACATACATAGGAGCTATAGAGTCATTTTAGACTGTGACATCTTGCTATCCATAACATGAGTTTGCTGCTGTTATCTAGCCAGGGAGCCTCAAGTAGCCTATGCCAGGTGCATCTGTAATGTTTCTGTGTGTGTGCGTTTACGCGTGTTCCTAGGTGCTGATGTCCAGCTGCTCCCTGTGTCGGTCCTGTGAGTGTCTGGTGTACGACGAGGAGATCATGGCGGGCTGGACGGCAGACGACTCCAACCTCAACACCACCTGTCCTTTCTGCCGCGCCGCCTTTCTGCCTCTGCTCCACGTCGAGTTCCACGACCTACGCACCAACACAGCGTGGGTGTCTGTGGATTTGTTGATTGTTGAATAGATCCGTTTAATAGTACATTTTTCCGGTTTAAAACCCAGTGATTTCCCTGTGTTTTATATACACTACCGTTCAAAAGTTTGGTGTCACTTAGAAATGTCCTTGTTTTTGAAAGAAAAGCACATATTTTGTCCATTAAAATAACATCAAATTGATCAGAAATTCAGTGTAGACATTGTTAATGTTGTAAATGACTATAAGTTGACTCAGGTTTGCCAAAAAGCATCTGGAAGCACTTGGATGATCATCAAGACTCTTGGAAGAATGTTCTATGGACAGATGAGTCAAAAGTATAACTTTTTGGACCACATGGGTCCCGTTATGCCTGACAAATCAAACACTGCATTCCACACTAAGGACCTTATACCAACGGTCAAGCATGGTGGCGGTAGTGTGATGGTTTGGAGATGCTTTGCTGCCTCAGGACCTGGATGACTTACATTTACAGAGCAGAATTCACGGTTCCTTCTATTTCAGAGAATTCTAAAGGAGAATGTCAGGCCATCCGTCTGTGAGCTGAAGCGCAGCTGGGTCATGCAGCAAGAAAATGATTCGAAACGCACTATCAAGTCGACATAAAAATGGCTAAAAAGTTTAAGTTTTGGAATGGCCTAGCCAAAGTCCAGACCTAATCCCAATAGAGATGTGGCAGGACTTGAAACGAGTAGTTCATACTTGAAAACCCACAAATGTTGCTGAGTTAAAGCAGTTCTGCGTGGAAGAGTGGGCAAAAATTCCTCCCCGGCGACGTGAGAGACTGATCAACAACTACAGGAAGTGT
Source organism: Oncorhynchus clarkii lewisi (assembly GCF_045791955.1). NCBI lineage: Eukaryota > Metazoa > Chordata > Actinopteri > Salmoniformes > Salmonidae > Oncorhynchus > Oncorhynchus clarkii. The sequence continues at coordinate 39,911,743 of NC_092167.1, read as the reverse complement.
TAAGTTGCAGTCATTGCAGCTAAAGGTGGCACAACCAGTTATTGAGTATAAGGGGGCAATTACTTTTTCACACAGGGCCATTGGGTGTTGCATAACTTTGTTTATGAAATTAATTAAATAAGTATGTAATTGTTGGTTCCCTTTATCTAAAATTAGGTTTTGGTTGAAGATCTGATAGCATTCAGTATAAAAATATAAAAAAATAGAGACTACTAGAAATGGGGAAAATACTTTTTCACAGTACTGTATATGGCTGGATAGTTGTGTATGCTCTATTCTGTTTCAAAGTGTTGATCTCCCCTACAGGTTCTACCTGAAGCCCAGTGCATCAGGAGACAGTATCCACAGCGCCAGCCACCATCCCACAACTACAGACTCCACCGTGCTCGTGGTGGGGGGTGCAGCAGACACCCCGCGCCCGGACCTCATCAGCTTCCCAGAATCCTCCTCTGAGGACCCAGGGGAGGCCCCGGCCAGCCAAACAGCCACTCACAAGAGGTCTGTTCACAGAAATGCCTGTCTCATGAATCACTTAGTGACTATACTAACACAGGTAGAACAAGAACCCAGATGTTTCACCGGATGTATACTGGTGAGGAGAGGAAGCCCAGTGGTCGGCAATAGGGGAGTATGGAGCGAAATGCAACTGGGCCTACATTCTGCAGACGTTCCCTAACAAAAATATGCAAATGCATGTTGGAATGCGCCAATAGGGTCTCGTTACCTTGTTCTTGGCTCTGCCCACTGTGCTTAGTTTGCTCCCATTGAAAAGAACACAGATGAAGTATCTTGGTTTAGTTCTATATATAAACTCAGCAAAAAAGAAATGTCCCTTTTTCAGGACCCTGTCTTTCAAAGAAAATTTGTAAAAGTCCAAATAACTTCACAGATCTTCATTGTAATGGGTTTAAACACTGTTTCCCATGCTTGTTCAATGAACCACAAACAAATAATGAACATGCGCCTGTGGAACGGTCGTTAAGACACGAACAGCTTACAGACGGTAGGCAATTAAGGTCACAGTTATGAAAACTTAGGACACTAAAGAGGCCTTTCTACTGACTCTGAAAAACACCAAAAGAAAGATGCCCAGGGTCCCTGCTCATATACGTGAATGTGCCTTAGGCATGCTGTAAGGAGGCATGAGGACTGCAGATGTGGCCAGGGCAATAAATTGCAATGTCCTTACAGTGAGACGCCTAAGACAGCGCTACAGGGAGACAGGACGGACAGCTGATCGTCCTCGCAGTGACAGACCACATTTAACAACACCTAAGCAGGATCATCTGAACATCACACCTGTGGGACAGGTACAGGATGGCAACAACAACTACCCGAGTTACACCAGGAACGCACAATCCCTCCGTCATTGCTCAGACTGTCCGCAATAGGCTGAGAGAGGCTGGACAGAGGGCTTGAAGGCCTGTCGCAAGGCAGGTCCTCACCAGACATCACCGGCAATAATGCCCCCTATGGGCACAAACCCACCGTCGCTGGACTAGACAGGACTGGCAAAAAGTGCTCTTCACTGACGAGTCACGGTTTTGTCTCACCAGGGGTGATGGTCGGATTTGCATTTATCGTCGAAGGAATGAGCGTTACATCAAGGCCTGTACTCTGGAGCGGGATCGATTTGGAGGTGGAGGGTCCGTCATGGTCTGGGGCGGTGTGTCACAGCATCATCGGACTGAGCTTGTTGTCATTGCAGGCAATCAACGCTGTGCGTTACAGGGAAGACATCCTCCTCCCTCATGTGGTACCCTTCCTGCAGACTCATCCTGTCCTGGCCTTCCAGTATGACAATGCCACCACACACAAAAGGAGCAGTATGGCTGATTTCCTGCAAGACAGGATTGTCAGTGAAGAGCCCGGATCTCAATCCCATTGAGCACGTCTGGGACCTGTTGGATCGAAGGGTGAGGGTTAGGGCCATTCCCCCCCAGAAATGTCCAGGAACTTGCAGGTGCCTTGGTGAAAGAGTGGGGTAACATCTCACTGACAAATCTGGTGCAGTCCATGAGGAGGAGATGCACTGCAGTACTTAAGGCAGCTGGTAGCCACACCAGATACTTACTGGCATTTGATTTTGACCCCCCCCCCCCCCTCCTTTGTTCAGGGACACATGATTCCCTTTCTGTTAGTCACATGTCTGTGGAACTTGTTCAGTTTATGTCTGTTGTTGAATCTTATGTTCATACAAATATTTACAATATATATATTTATGTTAAGTTTGCTGAAAATAAATGCAGTTGACAGTAAGAGGACGTTTCTTTTTTTGCTGAGTTTAAATATATATATTGTGTGTTAAAAATAAAAAAAATGTACAACGCTCCTTTTTCTCCCCAATATTGTGGCATCCAATTGGTAGTTAGTCTTGTGTCATCGCTGCACCTCCCTTACGGACATGGGAGAGGCGCATCCTCCGAAACACAACCCAGCCAAGCTTCACTGCTTCTTGACAACAACACCCACTTAACCCGGAAGCCAGCCGCACCAGTGTGTCAGAGGAAACACCGTACTCCTGGCAACCGTGTCAGCGTGCACTGCGCCCGGCCCGCCACAGGAGTCGCTAGTCCCCGATGGAACAAGGACATCCCTGCCGGGCCAAACCCTCCCCTAACCTGGACGACACTGGGCCAATTGTGCACCGCCCCATGGTTCTCCATGTCACGGCCGGCTGCGACAGAGCCTGTACTCAAACCCAGAATCTCTAGAGGCACAGCTAGCACTGCAAGCCAGTGCCTTAGGCCAGTTCTAAATATATTTGATACTATTATAAGGGCATCACGTGTATCCTAATGATGCTAACTTCTTCCTCTTTTAAATTGAACTGTCAGAGCCGAAACATCACAAGCTGACGACTTGACTCGCACTTGCTGTAAATGTTTGTTAAAGTTCCTATGTCTCTGTATTTGCCCTCTCCTCTGTACGTTTGTCAGTTTGGTACCGGTACCGGAGCCGGCTCAGTCGGACCCTCTGGGCTTGCTGGAACACCAGGCAGGGAAGCGGGGGACTTCTCTGACGCGCAGTAACAGCGTGGGCGGGCCACTACAGAGCCTGGTCTCTTACCAGAGACCACCCGGACACGGCGTGTCCACCACCAGCCTGCCCTGCAGCCTGACAGAGGTGGTGAGTGTCCTGAGAATGTTTTCATAACGTATCAATAATGTCCTCACAATGTCCCAGTAATGTCCTCACAATGTCCCAGTAATGTCCCAGTAATATCCTCGCAATCCTTACCACTTCCAGGACTTGAGTCAATTACATTTCAGTAAAGTCAATTCAGGGTATCAATTTAAATTCATCTTTGAGTCAAAAATTACTTTCTGTTTGTGGACTTTCATTGAAATGTAATTTTCCGGTACTTTAAAACTGCAGCATCTATACTGGCCATGCAGTTACAGTGCATTCGGAAAGTATTCAAACCCTTGACTTTTTCCACATTTTGTTGCAGCTTTATTCTGAAAGGGATTACATTTTTTTAAATCTTCATCAATCTACACACAATACCCCATAATGGCAAAGCGAAAACAGGTTTTTAGACATTTTAGCAAATGTTTTAAAAATAAAAAAACATAACTATTCAGACCCTTTGCTATAGACCCTTTGCTTTAGACTCAAATTGACCTCGGGTGGATCCTGTTTCCATTGATCATCCTTGATGTTTCAACAACTTGATTGGAGTCCACCTGTGGTAAATTGAATTGATTCAACATGATTTGGAATGGCACACACCTGTCTATATAAGGTCCCACAGTTGACAGTGCATGTCAGAACAAAAACCAAGCCACGAGGTCGAAGGAATTGTCTGTAGAGCTCCGAGACGGGATTATGTTGAGGCATAGATCTGGAGAAGGGTACCAAAACATTTCTACAGCATGGAAGGTCCCCAAGAACACAGTGGCCTCCATCATTCTTAAATGGAAGAAGTTTAGAACTACCAAGACACTTCCTAGAGCTGGCCGCCCGGCCAAACTGAGCAATCGGTGGAGAAGGGCCTTGGTCAGGGAGGTGACCAAGAACCCGATGGTTACTCTGGCAGAACTCCAGACTTCTTCTGTGGAGATGGGAGAACCTTCCAGAAGGACAACCATCTCTGCAGCACTCCACCAATCAGGCCTTTATGGTAGAGTGGCCAGACGGAAGCCTCTCCTCAGAAAAAGGCACATGACAGCCCGCTTGGAGTTTGCCAAAAGGCACCTAAATGATTCAGACCATGAGACACAAGATTCTCTGGTCTGATGAAACCAAAATTGAACTCTTTGGCCTCAATGCCAACTGGCATGTCTGGAGGAAACCTTGCACCATCCCTACTGTGAAGCACAGTGGTGGCGGTATCATGCTGTGGGGATGTTTTTCAGCGACCGGGAGACTAGTCAGGATCGAATGGAAAGATGAAAAAGAGCAAAGTACATAGAGATCCTTGACGAAAACCTGCTCCAGAGCTCTCAGGACCTCAGACTGGGGCGCCCATTCACCTTCCGACAAATTATATCTTGTGTGGATGGTCAGAAGGAGTTGCACAACTGCCTAAAGCCGTCTGTATGTGTCTCTCTCAGGATGGCCTGGGACAAAAGCGGCCCAACCCCATGCCAGTGTCTGTGCCCTACCTCAGCCCCCTGGTCCTCCGCAAAGAACTGGAGACCCTACTAGAGAACGAGGGGGACCAGGTAATGCACATTTAACAGACCTAAGAATATGTTCAGAAGGATGCAACATTTCAACTAGACAGGACCGCAAAATGGAACCCATAGATTGTTACATGAATTATGACTTTATGTGTCAATGATGTCAAGATGCTATTGTATGTGTGTCCCATTTACTTTTTAAGTCATTTAGCAGATGATCTGGTCAGTTTTCAACCTTGCTCTTGCTGTTTCCATCATCCCAGGGACTTGACAGATTTGAACAATAAGCTGTAGTACCCCTTTTGAGCACTGTTTAATTCACAACCAGGTGATCTACACCCATAAATTCCTGAGTCAACACCCCATCATCTTCTGGAACCTGGTGTTTTATTTCTGTCGCCTGGACCTGCCCAGCTACCTGCCTGGCCTCATCCTCACCTCAGAACACTGCAACAATGGAGTACAGGTACATGACCATGCAGAGCACCCGCACACGCCCATGCTCACACACACACACACACACACACACACACACACACACACACACACACACACACTACTCCTCTCCACATGAGAGTACTGTAACAATAGACTAGTGGTCAATCTCATGCAGATAGGAACATTGCTCTCTCTACTTATGATCACGCCGGAGCACTGTTCAAGTAGGGTAACAGAAGATGACTGTGTTTGTCTGTATTTTTTATTCACCATGTTTGCAGCTCCCCCAGACCTCCCTGTCCCAGGACAGTAAACAGGTGTATGTGCAGCTGCTGTGGGACAACATCAACCTGCACCAGGAGCCTGGCGATCCCCTCTACCAGAGCTGGAGGACCCTGCGTGAGTACAGAGAGACCGAGAGCGTGAGCTCGTACGTCTGATCAAGCAATCATCCTCAGAACACTGCATTCTCTCTCTGGGTCTCTGTCTGCGTGTGTGATGTATTTTTGGCCATATTCATTAATGGACAGGATGTCTGCTATTAAAAATATCTATACCCATGACATACATTATTCTAATGTATTGAACAGTGAATGTAATGAGTAATGACCCATCTGTTGTTCCCCAGTGGAGCAGAAGGCCACCCTGGCCCCCACGGACCATCAGGAGACACGGACCTTCCTCAACAGCATCGTCCGCAGCATCCAGACGAACGACGTATACGGCCCCATCAATCTGCTCCTCCGAGAGGTCAAGCGGCACCCGGAGGTCAAACGCCAAAGGTACGTCCTCTGAAGCTTATGGTTTTGGTTGATCCATTTTGTGAGACGAAAGCATTGCATTTGTCAATGTTCTCTGTTGGTGTCTGTCTGTACTGTTTTGATCTATTCATGAATCAATCGATCTGTCTCTTATCAGGGGTATCTATAGGGAGATCCTCTTCCTGGCGCTTGTGGCATTGGGACGGGAGAACATTGACGTCGGTGAGTGAACTGTTTTCACAACCCAACCACTCTCTTTAAACCAAGACTGGGATTTGGGTAATTCCAATCAACCACTGTTGTTGAGACTGCTATAGTTACCACAGCTACTATGAGCTTTTCTATCCTGAGTTTGATAAGCTATGTATAAAAAAAACAAATTCTATTTCCAGGTTTCTATCATGTTCTGATTGGATATTCTTCCCTCCTGTGTTTCCAACAGAGGCCTTTGACCGTGAATACCGCCAGGCCTTTGATGATCTGAGCACAGAGCAGCTCAAGACTCTGCACAAGATTGACCGGCCACCCAACAGCAATGTCCAGTGGTGCCTCAAGTGCTTTGGAGCTCCAGTCATCTGACCTTGCCACCGCTGCCCTCTACTGGACGGTCTGAGAAGTGCTCCACCTGTGGCCCTCACTCACGCCGTGGAGAGGAGCAGAGAGGAGACAGAGGAAAAAGGGGAAAGAAACTTGATGGGTAGTGGTGGGTCAGGGTGTAAGGGAGAATCTTGGACAGATCATTTTTACACCCTCCTATCGCCCAAAGATGGTACTTTTTTTTATCCCTATCCCGAAAGGCCCTATTGTTGATGTTTTTTCTCCTGCCTATTGTAGCTCTTCCCGCAGGCCGATTTGTAACTCAAATAGTTATTTATGTGAATATTCTGGAGGGTGCGGTAGAGAGACTTGTTCTTTATGAAATGGTGTGTTTCTTTATCGATGTTGTAGAGCGAGTGAAGTGTGTATCTCACTGCCCAGTCCTGTGTGTGACCTTGCTCCAGCTCTGTCCTACTGTCCTGTAGCCCCACGGTGACCTCTAGAACCACCTTGTAGTAACCTAGGAGGCCATTCACCCATGGACAGAATACTGATCGTCACTGTCATTGATGTGCACTTTTAGAAACGGTAACTTTACCAGTCCATTGGTTGTCTTTTTTTGTACATATTTTTCTAAATGGGGGAAATTTGAAAACCGGGGTTGCCTTTTTTTCAAAACGAGGAGGAATATTGGTGCCTTGATAATTTCTCCAGATTCAGTCTTATAAACTAATGTTATTGTCATTGTGGGTGTTTCTCTCGATGCAATTTATTTTTGAGCAGTACTTTTCTCTTGTTTGTGTGTGAATAAGTGTTGGATAAGGGCGTATTGAGGCTGCCGCAGACAGTCAGTCAAGATCAGTTCGAGAACATTCCAGAACCCTGCACTTGTGTCTTAAAGAAAAGCAAAAACTATATGAGTTTGTATTCTTACCATATTGACATCCCAATAGGAGAGAGATAGTATACCCAAAAACCTTGAATGTTCCAGACATTTTGGGACTAGACATCAAACGTAAGCGTGAATTGGAAGGGAACTGAGATGCCAAACCACTAACGTGCAGCTCTTTCCTTCACCTGCCATCGCTCCATGCCTTAAGCAAGACACGAGAGCTGTTCTCTCACATGAAAAGAAACCATGGTAAGTTACTGCGGTACCTGTTGACCAGTCAGTCAGTCAGTCCAATGTGTTTGTTTGTTTTTAACGATTTCATTTTTAACTGCAACGTACAGTTAAAACGATTATGGTAAAATATGCATTCATGTGATAAAAAATCTGCTTGTGTACATGCTTGGGTCACTCCTTAATCATAAACCATAATATATAGATTAGCACATCTCCCTTGGAAAGCATCATGAAGCATTGTAGTTATAGCAAATACTGTTTTCTTTGGACAAGCTAGCTTTTAAGGTTTACATATTAGTGTGGTCTGCCTTAATTCATTTTGTCACGTCTCTTGTTTTCCATTGATTGTGAATGGAATATCAATTTTGACAATGAAGAGCGGAAGAGACTACACAGAACGTAAAGGACTCATTAAAACCAACGTGGTATAGTGTATTCAAACAGGAGAGCTGTGCCCAGCGCCTATGAATAGAAGTGTCGATCCTAGATCAGCACTCTAAGATGCTTTAAGAATACGGACCCAAATTACATTCCAGAAAGTATCCTAACTCCTACAACGGCTCTACACACCGCGTTGTAGGACAATGGGTGAATATACAGACGTGTGAATATACTGTTCATTGTTCAGATTGTCCTGCTTACATTAGTACATGATTTAACCAAATTGTTATCCTCTATTCCAACATTTTAAAGGTTTAAACATCAAACATTACCACCGATGAACATTTATTTCACCATTTCTTTCCAAATCAGTAAATGGTATGAGGATCTAAAACTTACAGGAAACCTAAAATAAACCTAATTCCAACAATTTGTTGTTATGATATGGTAACATATGGAGTACAGAACATGTATCAGTCCAATCACACAGTGGTGTTATACGTTTGACTAACTTCTTATATTGAAGTGATCCCACCATATGTGGCATTGTACATTTGAGCGTTTCCTGTTGGCTAAGAGCTTATGATAATATGCTCGCCAGAGGATGTACAGAAAGACGGTTCTATTCAAAATGGTTAAACGGACCCCCTACTGTCCTGTGGAATTGATGTGAATGTCTATACACTATTGTGCCGCAATAAATTAGTTGTGACCTGATTCAAAACAAACCCTGCATCTAGTGATTTATTTGCATTAGTCACTGCATTGGTTTGGAGACAATTACTAACCCATTCTTCAACATGGCATTAAGGGAGTACATCTTGCCACCAAAACACCAACACAGTTCTGGAAAAGTAACTTTAGTTATGAATGAATGATTTTAAAATACTAACAATATGTAAAAAATAAATGATACAAATATATATATATATATATATATATATATATATATACATTGAACAAAAATATAAAAACAGCATTCAACAATTTCGAAGATTTTACTGAGTTACAGTTCATAAGGAAATCAGTCAATTTAAATGATTTCATCTGGCCCTAATCTATGGATTTTAGTGTCCTTTCCTTGGCCCCAGCACAAGGTGCACCTGTGTAATGATTATGCTGTTTAATCAGCTTCTTGACATGCCACACCTGTCAGGTGGATGGAAACAAATTTGAGTGGGCTGAGATTAGAATAATATTTCATATCTCATTATGACTGCAAGAAAAACATTTATAGCATGTTTTTTTATCTAGTTTATCTACGTCTTAATTTCTCCTACTTCCTCTCTCACTACCCTCATAAGTTTATTTTCGTGGTCTTACGCATCAAAGCCATTTGCACTAAAAAGTATGAAAGAACACCAACTGTTTTCGAAGTGCTTGCTTTGCAGGTCGGCTAACCTATTATTAACCAATGAACAGATGACGCCTGATGCAGGAAAAACACTTTGGAAAGCTTTTTCTGAACCATTGTCTTGTTCGCTCAAACAAAAAACAGTCTTCTGGAAGGGGAATCACCAACATACTTAAGTGTGGTCTAAAGCAACCTAAATCATCTCTTACTCCAAGGTAAGAATTCATCAGTGTACTTCGTCACAGTGACACACCCAACTACACGAAAGCCACCAAAGTTTGGAATAACCTTTTGACCTGTGTGTCAAACCAAATACTGTGTAATCTACTGTTCACCATCCCTCTTCTTCCCTGACCCTTTCCCTGCTGTAAACTAATAGAAATATAAGTACAGTACAATTTTTTTAGGGGAAAATTTCTTAAGCTTTTTAAAGCTTTATATCCTACATGCAACCGCAAAATGTTTCGTCTAATCCTGACTATTCTTCTATTCCATAAAAGATTAGATATGTCTTTTCAAAACTTCCTAGAAACTGTAAAGCTAAATATGTTACTAGTATCCTAAAGTTAACAATCTAATAAAATATATGTATCTAAAAGAGACTATGCTGCAAAACAGTGCTTTAGCTATTTCAGTCCCTGAGAAACTGTTTATTGGCCCATTGGCACAAGCAGTTTGTGTAAGATGGACATATGTGGAACCCACTTTATCTTCTGATGCAGACACATATAGTACCAGTCAAAAGTTTGGACACACCTAATCATTCAAGGGTTTTTATGTTTACTGTTTACATTTAAGAGTAATAGAGAAGACATCAAAATTATGAAATAACATATGGAATCATGTAGTAACCAAAGTGTTAAACAAATCCAAATATATTTTATTTTCTTTAAAGTAGCCACCCTTTGCCTTTATGACAGCTTTGCACAGTCTTGAAGGAGTTCCCACATATGCTGAGCACTTGTTGGCTGCTTTTCCTTCACTCTGCGGTCCAACTCATCCCAACCCATCTCAATTCTGTTGAGGTCAGGTGATTGTCGAGGCCAGGTCAACTAATGCAGCACTCCATCACTCTCCTTCTTGGTCAAATAGCCCATTGTTCTGTTGAAAAACAAATGATAGTCCCACTAAGCGCAAACCAGATGAGATGGCTGCAGAATGCTGTGGTAGCCATGTTGGTTTAGTGTGCCTTGAGTTCTAAATAAATCAGTGTCACCAGCAAAGCGCCATCACACCTCCTCCATGCTTCACGATCGGAACCACACGTGGAGATAATCCATTCACCTACTCTGCGTTTCACAAAGACACGGTGGTTGGAACCAAAAAAAAGGACAGATTTCCACCGGTCTAATGTCCATTGCTTGTGTTTCTTGGCCTAAGCAAGTCTCTTCTTCTTCTTGGTGTCCTTTAGTGATTTATTTGCAGCAATTCAACCATGAAGGCCTGATTTCACGCATTCTCCTTTTAACCCAAAATATAAGCTCCTTTTAGTCCAATGTTTGTTAACAAAGTACTTTAAAAAAATCAAAAATTCACCTTTATTTAACCAGGTAGGCCAGTTGAGAACAAGTTCTCATTTACAACTGCAACCTGGCCAAGATAAAGCAAAGCAGTGCAACAAAAACAACACAGTTACACATGGGATAAATAAACGTACAGACAATAACACAAAATAAAAATATATATAGTGTGTGCAAATCTATTTACAATGTAAAACTATTTAGCCAAAATAAATTAAATGTAAACTATAATTTTATCATGCATGCTTTATCATTGCATTCATAGCTCTGTATATGAATTTGAGAGTGGTTACATTTTTCCAGCCCCATCCCTCAACTTTTTACCAAAACAGGGGTGGGGACACCGCTTTGTTATTGTTTCAACTACTGATTTACCCCTGTAATGATCAGCTTCTGCCAGGCTGAGTCTAGTGAATTAGCCCCCTCTATTGCCACTTTTACATATTTACAGCAAAAAGCAGGCATTAGTGTATTGCTTTGGAAATGCATTAACTCAGGTATTCCTAAACTGGGGTACAGGCCATGACATCAGGTGTATGCCAAATACAAATGTGATTGACATTTAAAAAATGGGGCTAAACATTTGGGTGAGTAGCCTCGTTTCTCTGACAAATAAAATGGAACTTTATCTAGTGTTCAGTAAAATAACAACACAATGTTAAATACAGGTAGCCTCGTCAAATAATTAACATCCAATCACATTAACCATTACTCTCTCGCATGAATTCCACTAACGGTCTGTATGTAGCCAAACGTAGCTGCTGCTCATGTTGGTATCTGTACTGTTGGCGCAAAAGCTATGACAGGGAGACATAGTGGAGAGATAAGGCGCATGCAAGCAGTTGCTCCCGACGCCACTTGGGTAGACCACCGAGAGGCTCTTGCTGCCAAGGAAATGTCTGACAGCTTGAAAGATGTTTTGGACACTACAGTGAAAATGGTTAACTTTGTTAAAGCAAGGCCCCTGAAATCTCGTGTATTTTCTGCACTATGCAATGATCTGGGCAGCGACCATGTAACGCTTTTACAATATACAGAAGTGCGCTGGTTATCAAGGGACAAACACGTTTTTTTAAAAATTGAGAGACAAGCTTAAAGTTTTCTTTACTGACCATAATTTTCACTTGTCTGACCGCTTGCATAATGACGAGTTTCTCACACTACTGGCCTATCTGGGTGATGTTTTTTCTCGCCTGAATGATCAGTATCTAGGATTACAGGGACTCTCCACAACTATATTCAACGTACGGGACTAAATTGAGGCTATGATTAAGAAGTTGGAGCTCTTCTCTGTCTGCATTAACAAGGACAACACACTGGTCTTTGTATGATTTTTTTTTTGTATGCAATTTAACTCGTTTATAGACAATGTCAAATGTGATATATCGAAGCACCTGAGTGAGTTGAGTGCGCAATTATCAATCAACCAATCAAATGTATTTATAAAGCCCTTCTTTCATCAGCTGATGTCACAAAGTGCTGTACAGAAACCCAGCCTAAAACGCCAAACAGCAAGCAATGCAGGTGTAGAAGCACGGTGGCCAGGAAAAACTCCCTAGAAAGACCGGAACCTAGGAAGAAACCTAGAGAGGAACCAGGCTATGAGGGGTGGCCAGTCCTCTTCTGGCTGTGCCTGGTGGAGATTATAACAGAACATGGCCAAGATGTTCAAATGTTCATAGATGTCCAGCAGGGTCAGATAATAATAATCACAGTGGTTGTAGAGGGTGCAACAGGTCAGCACCTCAGAAGTAAATGACAGTTGGCTTTTCATAGCCGATCAATCAGAATATATCTACAGCTCCTGCTGTCTCTAGAGAGTTTAAAACGGCAGGTCTGGGACAAGGTAGCACGTCAGGTCAGGGTTCCATAGCCGCAGGCAGAATAGTTGAACTGGTGCAGCAGCACGACCAGGTGGACTGGGGACAGCAAGGAGTCATCAGGCCAGGTAGTCCTGAGGCATGGTCCTAGGGCTCAGGTCCTCCGAGAGAGAATTAGAGAGAGCATACTTAAATTCACACAGGACACCAGATAAGACAGGAGAAATACTCTAGATACAACAGACTGACCCTAGCCCCCCGACACAAACCATTGCAGCATAAATACTGGAGGCTGAGACAGGAGGGGTCGGGAGACACTGTGGCTCCGTCCGATGATACCCCTGGACAAGGCCAAACAGGCAGGATATTACCCCACCCACTTTTCCAAAGCACAGCCTCCACACCACTAAAGGGATATCTTTAACCACTAACTTACTATCCTGAGACAAGGACGAGTATAGCCCACGAAGATCTCCCCCAAGGCATGAACCCGAGGGGGGCGCCAATCTGGACAGGAAGATCACGTCAGTGATTCAACCCACTCAAGTGACGCACCCCTCCTAGGGCCATGATGGAAGAGCACCAGTAAGCCAGTGACTCAGCTCCCGTAATAAGGTTTGAGGCAGAGAATCCCAGTGGCGAGAGGGGATTACGCAAGTACTTTCCCGAAGCTGATGACACAAACAACTGGAATCTTATCCCTTTCATGCCCTGCCTCCAGTCCACTTATCGATATCTGAACATCAAAATTGCAACAAGCGGTTCTGTGAAATTTTTATTTAATCAGAAGCCACTGCCAGATTTCTGAATTGGACTGTGCTGTTAAGACACTGATGCCCTTTGCCACCACGTACCTACAGTGCCTTGCGAAAGTATTCGGCCCCATTGAACTTTGCGACCTTTTGCCACATTTCAGGCTTCAAACATAAAGATATAAAACTGTATTTTTTTGTGAAGAATCAACAACAAGTGGGACACAATCATGAAGTGGAATGACATTTATTGGATATTTCAAACTTTTTTAACAAATCAAAAACTGAAAAATTGGGCGTGCAAAATTATTCAGCCCCCTTAAGTTAATACTTTGTTTGCTGCGATTACAGCTGTAAGTCGCTTGGGGTATGTCTCTAACAGTTTTGCACATCGAGAGACTGACATTTTTTCCCATTCCTCCTTGCAAAACAGCTCGAGCTCAGTGAGGTTGGATGGAGAGCATTTGTGAACAGCAGTTTTCAGTTCTTTCCACAGATTCTCGATTGGATTCAGGTCTGGACTTTGACTTGGCCATTCTAACACCTGGATATGTTTATTTTTGAACCATTCCATTGTAGATTTTGCTTTATGTTTTGGATCATTGTCTTGTTGGAAGACAAATCTCCGTCCCAGTCTCAGGTCTTTTGCAGACTACATCAGGTTTTCTTCCAGAATGGTTCTGTATTTGGCTCCATCCATCTTCCCATCAATTTTAACCATCTCCCCTGTCCCTGCTGAAGAAAAGCAGGCCCAAACCATGATGCTGCCACCACCATGTTTGACAGTGGGGATGATGTGTTCAGCTGTGTTGCTTTTACGCCAAACATAAGGTTTTGCATTGTTGCCAAAAAGTTCAATTTTGGTTTCATCTGACCAGAGCACCTTCTTCCACATGTTTGGTGTGTCTCCCAGGTGGCTTGTGGCAAACTTTAAACGACACTTTTTATGGATATCTTTAAGAAATGGCTTTCTTCTTGCCACTCTTCCATAAAGGCCAGATTTGTGCAATATACGACTGATTGTTGTCCTATGGACAGAGTCTCCCACCTCAGCTGTAGATCTCTGCAGTTCATCCAGAGTGATCATGGGCCTCTTGGCTGCATCTCTGATCAGTCTTCTCCTTGTATGAGCTGAAAGTTTAGAGGGACGGCCAGGTCTTGGTAGATTTGCAGTGGTCTGATACTCCTTCCATTTCAATATTATCGCTTGCACAGTGCTCCTTGGGATGTTTAAAGCTTGGGAAATCTTTTTGTATCCAAATCCGGCTTTAAACATCTTCACAACAGTATCTCGGACCTGCCTGGTGTGTTCCTTGTTCTTCATGATGCTCTCTGCACTTTTAACGGACCTCTGAGACTATCACAGTGCAGGTGCATTTATACGGAGACTTGATTACACACAGGTGGATTGTATTTATCATCATTAGTCATTTAGGTCAACATTGGATCATTCAGAGATCCTCACTGAACTTCTGGAGAGAGTTTGCTGCACTGAAAGTAAAGGGGCTGAATAATTTTGCACGCCCAATTTTTCAGTTTTTGATTTGTTAAAAAAGTTTGAAATATCCAATAAATGTCGTTCCACTTCATGAGTGTGTCCCACTTGTTGTTGATTCTTCACAAAAAAAATACAGTTTTATATCTATGTTTGAAGCCTGAAATGTGGCAAAAGGTCGCAAAGTTCAAGGGGGCCGAATACTTTCGCAAGGCACTGTATGTGAGAGTGGATTTTCAGCCCTCACTAGCATGAAAACTAAATACAGCCAGATTGTGTGTGGAAAAGGATTTAAGACTGAGACTCTCTCCAATACAACCCAACACTGCAGAGTTATGTGCATCCTTTCAAGCACACCCATCTCATTAACCTGTGGTTTCAATGAACAAATGTTTTATATGTAAGATCGTTCATAATAATCAATCATTTTGCACTTTAATTATCTTATTATTTGTGCCCTGGTCCTATAAGAGTTCTTTGTCACTTCCCACGAGCCGGGTTGTGACAAAAACTCACACTCATTTTTAGGCTTACAATAATGGCAAAAAACAACATTTGAGAGTGCGCTGACCCTGGTGCAAAAGGGGTTATGCAGCTGGAGGTTAAATGTTTGAAGGGGTACAGGACTATAAAAAGTTTGGGAACCGCTGCTAACTGATTGATTGAATAGTCTGTTCATAACATTTAATTTGGTTAGACTGCTTAAGGGTGGCGTATGCCGCCTGCCCAACTGTAAACTATTTAATATAGTTTAAAAAAAAATGCATGTTCATTGAGCAGCTTTTGTTCTGAAGTAGTTATCTATTGTGGAGCATTGTAAAACTTATACATTTAAAATAACAATCCAGGCATTGCATGTAAAGTTCTTGTTGACCCTTACTATAATGCCACAGTTTTTTTATGATGGACAAACTATAAATAACTGCAACAAGCAACAATTTCAAAGATTTTACTGAGTTACAGTTCATCGAAGGAAATCAGTCAATTGAATAGAATTCATTAGGCCCTAATCTATGGATTTCACATGACTGGGCAGAGGCCCACCCACTTGTGAGCCAGGTCCACCGACTGGGGAGCCAAGCCTAGCCAATCAGAATGAGTTTTTCTACAGACAGAAATAGCATTTCCCATCATCCTGGTATCAGATAAGATGATTACACATCGGCTCATCCCAGACACCTGTTTGAGAAGATTTTTTGATCAAAGGTTTGTATTTAGAGTTTTATGGTGGTGTGCAAACCAGCTCTTTAGGTGAATTACCTCAAAATCCTGTTTGTGAAGTTTAAGGTTTTTGAATTAAAGGTTATTCTGTGCAAATCAGTTTATTAGGTGCATTAGCCTACCACTGCCTGCATGTCATGCTGTTCCTTCTGCTGTTGAATTGTGCCTGGGGCATATTTCTCTCAGGCGACCCAGAGATGCTGCAAATCAATCAGCTGTCTGCACCGCATCAAGCCAAACCACACCCATACATGAGACAGGTTTACCAGCTCCTACACACACAAGAGGCCCGAGACTTGGGCAGCTCTGATGGAACACTGGCGCAGAGTTTACGGAGTGTCCTGGGTAGGAGCCTAACTTGAAACGGTTGCCATAAATCAGATGTTTTCCTGACATTGATTGGTCCTCATATGGAATTTGAGCAATATGTTTTATGATTTATAGCTAGTGAAATTCTTCTTAGTCCTTAAAATAATGTTAGCTTGTAGTTCGCTAATATCAACTGCATTATACCATAGTTGTCCCAGGAAAGTTATGTATGTGATGTTGTTAATTGATGCCTGTGTCTTATCCCAGGAACGTCATGTCTGTGTGTTGTGTGCTATAGGCTGACTTTGGATGCAAACAACTCCATTGATCAATATTGTCTATCTTTATGCTCCTTGGACCGAGCAGGCCCATAACCTGAAGCCTTCCAAGCTTGTGTTGCTCTGCAAGACCCTCCACCCCGACCCCCTCAGTGTCACAGTAGCTTTACACACCCTGACGCAGGGGGCCTGAGCATGAGACCCCCCTGGTGGAGAGGCTCTTCACCCTGAATCAGCTACCCTCGTCCGGGTACGACGTGTTCGGCGTGTCCCCCTTCATGTTCTCCTCCAAGCCTCTGGACGTGGTGGGCTTCTAGCTGTGCTACACAGACAAGAGTGGGAGCCTGGTGCTCCACGAGGCAAATTCATGAGTAATTTTTTTATTTAACAACCATCATTACAACAATCTTGCCTGCTGACTGGGTCGTGAAGTGATCATCCAACTCCTAAGCTTTTATAATGAGAGCAATATCCCATTCAGAGGTACCTGCCACATTGGGAATTCAGGAGTGTCCATAGAGGGATTTAGACAGAGAAGACCAATTGAGGAGAGAACTCGATATCCACCATGCATTATAGATAGCCTACTGCAGTAGCCTGGATACATGTAGACATCCACTTTGTGTAGTGTCATATCCATTATGCATTACCAATTGTGCGCCGCCCTATAGGACTCCCAATCATGGCCGGTTGTGACACAGCCTGGAATCGTTCCAGGGTCTGTAGTGACGCCTCAGCACTGAGATGCAGTGCCTTAGACCTCTGCGCCACTCGGGAGCCCAGCATTTATTTTGAAAGTTTACACAAACACTGGTATATTTAAAGCTATTGTGTAGGCTATAGTTAAAGAAATACACTTTTAATAAAATACAAATATATGTTATTGGAATTACTCAATAGAGTCTGCAAAACCTAAATGGGTATCTTGTGTACTCTTTACATCAACCAAAGACTCTTTACATCAACCACTCCTATCACTGCAACGAAATACACGGTATATGGGATAATCTCAGCTAAAGTGGGGTGGGAAATAGTCAGTACTGTCTCTACTAACCAAATATGGTTAGTTTTGGAGTGTGTCGTTCTCTGTCCCCTCTATAGCGCCCGATTTAGTGCTTGTTGAGGTTGGTTCAGTTTCAGTGCGATTATTAATTTTTTTTTTTTAATGAAATGTATTATGAAATAATGACCTTACAATGATTTTGGGGCTTTTTATTGGAAATTCCAAAGCCAAAAATAGTGAACATTGAATTACCAAAACAATGAAAATGTTACATTGTCTCTGTCAGGTCCACATTGGATAGACATCAAAAGAAAAATAGGAAATTACTATGAAACAATAAAATATTTCAGTTGTGTATATTACTTTTTTATTTGATAACTATTATTTTTAATTCCTTAAAGGTTCACCCATTTTGAATGTTGTATTGTTTTTGTGCTTCTCTGAGTGATATTCTGTCAATTCCCTCTGTCATTTCATGTTTTCCTGTGTATCTGAGTTATTGGCATTAAAGCAGGCAGAAATCCGTCCGTTATGACATAGCACCGTGATAAACTCGCTCTCACCACACTGGAAGTTAATAGGAATACGACTTTTAGATCGTGAAAACGTCTATCATACATGTCAGATTTTAATACTGGCCGATGTCAAATCGTGAGGATGTCTTCTCTCGAATGAGCCATTGATAATTTGCGATATTCCTACCTTGATAAATGTTTCATTTAACGGAGGGTCTAGCACAGTTTTCCTATTTCCCTGCCTCTTTAGTCCAGGGTGCATTGCACATTATAAAAAGGAGATAGGAATTCAAAGAATGAAGGAACATATAACGCCCTCATTGCACAAAATGATTGCTAATGTTGGGTTTTTGAGTTTGTGCCCAATAGACTCCCATACACTCCTTGAAGGAGAGCTCTCCTGGTCCCAGAATCGCCCAGAATGCACTGCATGGCCCATTGACGAAGCATGGGAAACATTACCCATCTCCTCAACCGTTAAGAATGTTAGACTCGGTGAGGTTCATCGATCTGCGGGTTGAACAGGGTGAGATTGCAGACTCCTAAATTGATAGTGCAGTTTGTTTAGGCGATTTTACAGCTAACTAACTATGTTACATGCTGATATTGCCTTTGGTATTATTGTGTTTCGCTACGTTTGCTAGCTTGCCGACCAGTCCTTAGAGAGAACATTGCATTGTGGACTTTGTAGTGGACTTTGGAGTCGACTGGAGCTGCAACAGATTTCCACAAGGATTTTCCATGTTGCTACCAACCTTAAAACGCCAAAATGAAACATTTGTTCACAAAAAATATTGTTTTCACATATTAGTGCTATTTAACACTGTAAATTAAAGGAATGAGTGGTTTTGGGTGGATTTTTCCTTTAAAGTAATCATCTCTGCCCAGGCAGTAGCAGTAACCCAATGTGCTCCCCATACTATACTTACTGTCCTTAGTCATCCTATCCTTAGCTAGCCTGCCTAAGTATGCTGCACAGCTGTCTGACAAAATCATTTGACTAGTTCTTCAAAGTAGATGTTCATGAACTGTCTCTGTCTATCTCGCCCTTGTGTTGTGTACATTCCTCTCTCATGTGGTCTGTGTGTATCTAACCTAAGGTACAGGCTTAAAAGTGTAGGCCTTTCCATCCAGAGATCTGTATATAATGACGAGGTGCTCATGTCTATGCCCTAACAATGGGAGTTGTTGTCCCAACGGTGGGAAGGCAGGCAGGCGACAAGCTTAAATCCAAAATAGGCCCACAGAAACACATTGGGTTTATTTTGGACAGATTTTGGCGAGCGTGAAACCTCTCGCATCGCCTCTTCCTCTCTGAGCGGGAACAAACTGGTGCAATGGATTATGCTCATTGTAATTAATTATAAAAAAAAATTGCGCTGAACTAGGTTGAATATTTGCTTAATGAAAATTACAACTCCCTTCAGCCCAGTGTTCCTCAAAGTTCTTGATTTTATTTCTCTATAAAGAAACAGCTAGTAGAGACCCTACTGAGTATTTCCCAACCTACTTTAGCTGAGACAGGTAGAAAACATATCTCCCTACAAGCCAATATGTATCCCATGTACAGTCTATTACAGTGTATTGCATTGGGGGCTATGGAGGGGGTGGAGTGAAAAGCCAGCAGAAGGCCGTGCGACACAGTCCCTCTCCAAAGCTAACCATACTTGGTTAGTAGAGACCCTACTGATTATTTTCCACCGGAGTTTAGCTGAGACAGATACAGAAGTTCTCTCTACAGCCCAACATTCAAATGAAATGTTATTAGTCACATGCGCCGAATACAACACCTTACAGTGAAATGCTTACTTACGAGCCCCTAACCAACAATGCAGTTAAAAAAAAATATGGATAAGGATAAGAAATAACAGTAACAAGTAATTAAAGAGCAGCAGTAAAAATAACAATTGCGAGACTATATACAGGGGGGGGGGGTACCTGTACAGAGTCAATGTGCGGGGGCACCGGTTAGTTCAGGTAATATGTACAGTTGAAGTCGGAAGTTCACATACACCTTAGCCGAATATATTTAAACTCAGTTTTCACTATTCCTGACATTTAATCCTAGTAAAAATTCCCTGTCTTAGGTCAGTTAGGATCACCACTTTATTTTCCACAAGTTTGGAAGTATGCTTGGGGTCATTGTCCATTTGGAAGACCCATTTGCGACCAAGCTTTAACTTCCTGACTGATGTCTTGAGATGATATTTCAATATATCCACATCATTTTCCTGCCTCATGATGCCATCTATTTTGTGAAGCGCACCAGTCCCTCCTGCAGCAAAGCACCCCCACAACATGATGCTGCCACCCTCGTGCTTCACGGTTGGGATGGTGTTCTTTTTCGGCTTGCAAGCATCCCCCTTTTCCTCCATATATAACAATGGTCATTATGGCCAAAGAGTTCCATTTTTGTTTCATCAGACCAGAGGACATTTCTCCGAAAGTACAATCTTTGTCCCCATGTACAGTTGCAAACCGTAGTCTGGCTTTTGTATGGCGGTTGTAGCGCAGTGGCTTCTTCCTTGCTGAGCGGCATTTCAGGTCATGTCGACATAGGACTCCAGCATCTTCACAAGGTTCTTTGCTGTTGTTCTGGGATTGATTTGCACTTTTCGCACCAAAGAACACGTCTCCTTCCTGAGCGGTATGACGGCTGCTTGGTCCCATGGTGTTTATACTTGTGTACTATTGTTTGTACAGATGAACGCGGTACCTTCAGGCATTTGGAAATTCTTCCCAAGGATGAACCAGACTTGTGGAGGTCTACAATATTTTTTCTGATGTCTTGGCAGATTTATTTTTATTTTCCCATGATGTCAAGCAAAGAGGCGCTGAGTTTAAAGTTAGGCCTTGAAATACATCCATAGGTACACCTCCAATTGACTCAAATGATGTCAATTAGCCTATCAGAAGCATCCAAAGCCATGACATTTTCTGGAATTTTCCAAGCTGTTTAAAGGCACAGTCAACTTAGTGTATTTAAACTTCTGACCCACTGCAATTGTGATACAGTGAATTATAAGTTAAATAATCTGTGTAAACAATTGTTGGAAAAATTACTTGTCATTGTAACAGGTGTCGTCGTCAGATGAGGAAAAATCGGACCAAAGCACAGCGTGGTAAGTGTTTATGACTTTTATTGAACTGAACACTGAACAAAATAACAATGTGCAAAAACTAAACAGTCCTGTCAGGTGCAGAAAACACTAAGCAGAAAACAACTACCCACAAAACATAGGTGGGAAAAAGCTACCTAAGTATGGTTCCCAATCAGAGACAACGATAGTCAGCTGTCCCTGATTGAGAACCATACCCGGCCAAAACAAAGAAATACTCAACATAGAAAAAATAATATAGAATGCCCACCCAAATCACACCCTGACCAAACCAAAATAGAGACATAAAAAGCTCTCTAAGGTCAGGGCGTGACAGTCATGCACAAAGTAGATGTCCTAACCAACTTTCCGAAACTATAGTTTGTTAACAAGAAATTTGTGGAGTGGTTGAAAAATGAGTTTTAATGACTCCAACCTAAGTGTATGTAAACTTCTGACTTCAACCTTACATGTAGGTAGAGTTATTAAAGTGACTATGCATAGATGATAACAGCAGTGTAAAAGAGGGGGAGAGGGTAGCCATTTGAGTAGGTGTTCTAGCCTCTTAGGCCTAGACTTAGCGCTCTGATACCGCTTTCCATGTGGTTGCTGAGAGAAGAATCTATGACCTCTGGCACCGCCTGGTATTGAGGTTCTGGATGGCAGGAAGCTTGGCCCCAGTGATGTACTGGGCCATTCGCACTATCTTCTGTAGTGCCTTGTGGTCGGAGGCCGAGCAGTTGCCATACCAGGCATTGATGTAACCAGTCAGGATGCTCTCGATAGTGCTGCTGTAGAACCTTTTGAGGATCTGAGGACCCATGCCAAATCTTTTCAGTCTCCTGAGGGGCAATAGGTTTGGTCGTTCCCTCTTCACGACTGCCTTGGTGTGCTTGGACCATGTTAGTTTGTTGGGGATGTGGACACCAAGGAACTTGAAGCTCTCAACCTGCTCCACTGCAGCCCCATTGATGAGAATGGGGGCGTGCTCGTTCCTCTTATTCCTGTAGTCCATAATCATCTCCTTTGTCTTGATCACGTTGAGGAAGAGGTTGTTTTCCTGGCACCACACGACCATGGTCTCTGACCTCCTTATAGGCGGTCTCGTCGTTGTCGGGGATCAGGGCTACCACTGTTGTGTCATCGCCAAACTTAATGATGGTGTTGGAGTCGTGCCGGGCCCTGCAGTCATCAATGAACAGGAAGTACATGAGGGGACTGAGCACGCACCCCTGAGGGGCCCCTGTGTTGAGGATCAGAGTGGCGGACGTGTTGTTACCTACCCATTCCAGTGTCAACATTGTATTTTTTCATTATTGGTCATAAAAAAACGTTTTTAAAACCATCTTTGATTTGTTTTCATAAATTACTTATTGCATTTTCTTGTTGGCACAATAAAAGTGGCCATTGATTAAAATTCAACACTGTTATCCACCTAATTTTCGAATGCTATGGGTATTGCCAAACATTCGACTTCTGCTTTACTTCCCTACTGCAGCGCGCCTGAGTACATTATTTGAAGGTGTCAAATATAGAGTATAAAAGTCAAGTTAACAAGTGTATGTGTAATTTTATATTTATTTCATTCAGGTTTGCTAACGTTAGCTAGACATACTAGTAGACTATTTCTGTTGTGATAATAATGTTAGTTATGTTGTCAGTTAATGGCCATCCACCAAGCCAATAACTATAAAACGTTGGTGAGCAGCCACGCTAGAGGACACTAACAGTTTATAGTTCTGCAGTCCTACACCTGTCAATCAACGCATCCTACTGCACGCTGCCTATTAGAAAAGTTGTAACAAGACTATTCATGAGGTCACTCACGCACAGATACTGGTTCAGATCATTCAGTGCTATCAGCATGTGTTCATTGTCAAAAGGACAACTGCAAACTTAAGTCACATGTAGGTGTAACAGTATTGCTTCCGTTCCTCTCCTCACCCCTACCTGGGCTCGAACCAGGGATCCTCTGCACTCACAGACAACAGCCACCCTCGAAGCATCGTTACCCATCGCTCCACAAAAGCCGAGGTCCTTGCAGAGCAAGGGGAACAACTACTTCAAGATCTCAGAGCGAGTGATGTCACCGATTGAAACGCTATAAGCGCGCACCCCGCTAACTAGCTAGCCATTTCATATCGGTTACATAGGCCTAATGAAAATAAAGTAACTTGTATTTAAATGTAACAATTCAACAACAAACACTGTTTAGCTTGCGCACATATTATAGCATGTCATTGTCTCCTTGCTCAAGTGGTTTGCAAGTGATTTCCATTTTTCTAATGGTTGTCAATTCCTTTGTGTCTTCTTTTTCTCTGTGCTCATCTCTCTGTCTATCCTCTGCAACTATTTGCAATGCGTCAGTGCCGCAATGTTATCATAACCGGCCAAAAGTGATCACACCAACGCACTTTGTCTCCTCGACATTCCCTGACATGCATGTTCTATGCTGTGGGCCTGTTCTACATTCAGCAAGAGCAAGCCTGCTCCTTTCCCCAGAATAGGCTATAAAAAAGAAATGCCCTATAGCTTTTCCTGTATTTCACGAGAAGAGTAATGGCCTATTGCAGAGAGGCTTGCATAGCCTATAGCCCAGGGGTAAGGCAACCCAGGGTCTTTCCCTAACTAGGCACCACACCTGAGCAAATTGATCAGTTCAATGATTGCCAAAATTCAACACACCTGGTCTTGCATGGTCGGTTAAATCAACCAACATGAAGTTGAAGGTTACCCATCCCTGCTATAACGTGTTGTTCACGGAACAGCTGGAGGAGAGGCTAGTTAGGTTAAGTAAGATGCTAGGTATTAGGCCATTCATTATCTACAATTTTGCTAATGAATGGCCTAATATCTAGCTTCTTATGACTTTAGGCTAAATATTTTCCTGTCAAAGTGCAAAAAAAAAAAAAAAAAGATTATGAAATGACAGATCTGTAGTGCATTCCAGCAGGCTGCAATCTATGGTCCCAGGGCACGCAAAACGCCACAATTGTTTAGGCCTGTTTTTAGACGATCATTTTTATCCTTGGGCTACAACAAGTACAATGAGGAATTTATTTTTTATCAAGTGAGTACACAATTATTGTCCATAGGCCAATAATAGGCCATAAACTGCGGTGATGTAGGCTAATTTGAGTAACCTCTTAAACGTCCTATTTTGTTTCATTATGAAATAACTCCCCGCCCGTTCCTAATGCTGTAGTGTAGCCTATTTCACGTTCAACAAGCGAGAGTGCATCTCGTCCAATAGGCTATTAGTATGCTAAGGCAAATCAATCGAAATAAGTGTCCAACAAGCTTTTGTAGTCTGGCTTTTCCTGGGAAAAGGCAGGTGACTAATTGCATAACAGAACAAAGACAGACAGGCAGGTATAGCCTATAGCCTAAATTAGAAGCGTATGCATATTAGCCCATAATTCATAAACTCAATGTTAGGCTTAATGCTGCATTGAAGTCATATTTACGGCGAGGGGAAAAAAGTGGATCAGATAATGAAATCATAGGAAACCTAGCCTACACTATGTGCACCCCCGAAACTGCGCTGAGTGCACTGCTCCCTCCCAGACCCTGGGTACCAGCTCGAAAATCGGCCATATTGTTAAAAAATGTGAAGGACGAGGAATGCATCCTGCCTAGGCTACAACAACACAATGTAATGAAGAACGTTATTGTTGTTTTTAAGTGCGTACAAAACTCTAGTCTAGGGTGTAAACTGCATTGAATAGCCTATGGCCTATATCATTTGAATAACCGCTCAAAAGCCTGGCGTTTTGAATGCATAAACGGCACATAGCCTGCCTGATTGGGCAACCATTTGGATCAGTTATGGGTTTGTTCATTGTAGTTTAGCCTACAATGTCCAGGCACATTAGCAGACCAGTAATATCTGGTGCATTTTTTCAGGATATTTGGCTAACAGAAGCATGCTAATGCAGGGATTTCTAATGGCATACATATTAATTATGATAATGCGCGAGTGCGGAGGAAGTTGTATCCATAGTTTCCGCGTTTTGCTTTCGGGTTTTAAAAGCGTTAGAAAATTAGAGGTGCGTTCGTAAATTCCCTCAGGAGAGCCCTCAGTGTGATCTGGGCGTTCGTAAATTCAGAGTTGTCCGATTGTCCGTTCGTTAATTCAAAGCGTTTCGCTTTCTGAGCGTTCAGAGCGAACAACGGCAGTCAAGCACCCAAGCTAACTGGCTAAAGTTAGCTAGCTTGCTAGCTACTTCCAGACATAAATGAGAGAACACCTCACTGACCATTTTTGTCACCCTAGCAGAGCTGGTTAGGCCGTTTTCATGTTATCCAGAGCATTGGTGACTGTAACTGTGCTCCTGGCAACAATTGAATTGCATGTTTACTGACACCGGCCATATTCAACGTCCATAAATTCATCAGTTATTCTACGCTCTGGCACACTCAGACGAGAGCGCTCTAAAATCGGAGTAGATAGCCAGAGTGAATTTACGAACACGCCCTAGGTGGATACCATGGTATTGTTGAATACTAATTTCTGATTGCCTTGAAGGTCATTCCAGACATGCATTATTTCCTTATTTTTTAAAATTTAACTAGGCAATTCAGTTAAGAACACATTCTTATTTACAATGACGGCCTACCAAAAGGCCTCCTGCGGGGACGAGGGCAGTGATTCCAAATACATTAAATAAAGATATAGGAGAAAACACACATCCCGGCAAGCGAGACAACACTACATAAAGAGAGACCTAAGACGACAGCACAGCATGGTAGCAACACAGCACAAAACAGGGTACAAACATTATTCGGCACAGACAGCAGCACAAAGGGCTTGAGTGTAGAGACAACAATACATCACGCAAAGCAGCCACAACTGTCAGTAAGAGTGGTTGAGTCTTTTTGAATGAAGAGATTGAGATAAAACTGTCCAGTTTGTAGTTGCAGCTCGTTCCAGTCGCTAGCTGCCCGAACTGAAAAGAGGAGCGACCCAGGGATGTGTGTGCTTTGGGGACCTTTAACAGAATGTGACTGACAGAACGGGTGTTGTATGTGGAGGATGAGGCCTGCAGTAGATATCTCAGATAGGGGGGAGTGAGGTCTAAAATAATTGTATAACTAAGCATCAACCAGTGGGTTTTGCGACGGGTATACAGAGATGACCAGTATAGAGTGTAGTGATGTGTCCTATAAGGAGCATTGGTGGCAAATCTGATGGCCGAATTGTAAAGAACATCTAGCCGCTCGAGAGCACCCTTACCTGCCGATCTATAAATCTAGCACGGGTAGGATGGTCATCTGAATCAGGGTTAGTTTGGCAACTGGGGTGAACGAGGAGCGATTACAAAAAAGCACTGTATATTTGCATGGTAGAATTCAATGGCTATAGTTTTTTACAAGTTTTGTTTGAGCTCATTCTGAAATAAAAAGTCTAATTGAAAACAGTATTGCTATTGTTGAATTCGATTTTCATATTCTGATGTTTTTGTTAGCCAAACTAGCTAAATGTGTTTGTGTGGTTACCATGGCAACTACTGTAGCCTAAATTTGCTAGCCACTTCGGTGGTTGTTGAACACATTTCTAGTGGCAAATGTATAGATATGGTATTAACGAGATAATCAACGAGGGGCTCTATGCAATCTCTGGAAAATTCCAGTCTGCTTGCGCGTTCGAACACACATAGTTCATTATTTTCCATAGAACGCATAGCCTTTTCTTGAGTATCCTTTATACATCATTTGAAGGAGTTATTGTCATTGCAATGCTTTGAAATGCGGGCTTTTATTTTGAAGGTTTCCTCATTATCATACGAACGTGACCTCGTTTGTGCTGCGGGCAGAATACTAGTCAGTTAGTTCTAAATACAAAGCCTAGTAGGTTGACGTTTGTTGCTCTTTCCTGTGTTGGATTGTGCATTGTTCTACTTTTGTCATTGTGACATCCGTATCAAGGGATAGGCTACATTATGTTTATTTTATTTGGATGAATCGAGCAGGCAGCAAGTTGCAAGAACTGGATCGCTGAACCTGCCACTTGCGAGCCCATGATCCCGTTGATTTATCCGCGTATGAAGCGCACTGTATGTTGATGAAATTCAAGCATGTCAGGAAAACAATTTAAAGGTCATGAAGTCAGTTGCTGCATCAAATATTTTATTTTTGGATTTAACATAATATTTTGGGTAAGTGTTTTCTTATTTTTGCTATGTTTGTCTCATTGTTTTTCATTGGGCAATCTTCAATCCATGTTGTTAAATTAAACAGTAGGCCCATCTAGAGGAAATGGCTTCATAAATGAAATGATAATTTGTCATTTGTTCATGCTTATTTTACGACCAATCCCTCACAAGCTAGCTAGGTCTATAATAATAGGCTATAATAGCCGATGATAAACATTCAAATGTGATCGTTCGATATGTAAATAGCAGCAAAACCTTTTGTTTGTGTTGATATGCATTACAAGCGCTTTTTAATCTTGCTTATTTAGATTTGTTGACATACACAATAGCCTTCACATACTGTATGCTGCTACCCAGAGCACTTTTTCATTTAAAGTCGCTACACTCCAGTGTCCCCGGTAATCCGCTTTCTGTCCTTGTTTGTCGTGACGTTCGTGACACGTGAGAAGCTTATTGTCCTCACATGCAAATGTATGAATAAACATGAATATGCAATATATCATCATCAGACAACATTATGTCGCATTCAATTCCCACTGCGTGAGAAAGTACACTAGGCCTGATTTGAATGTTCTTCCCGAGCAGTGGCGACCTGTCATTCATGGCAGGTGCAGAGCCCCACATTTTGTTGTTGTTGCCTGTTTTGCATGTTATTTTGGCATTAATACGTGTCACAGATCCGTTTGCAAACAATGTACAAAAAAACGAGTTAATAAAGCTTCCATACAAATATGGATCTTCTCTTCTTTGCTTTCTTGAGTAAGGCAGCTCCAAAATGCAGGTGTTTCAGCCACATTTTATGCAGTGCTAGCTCGCTGTAGCTTATGCTTTCAGTACTAGATTCATTCTCTGATCCTTTGATTGGGGTGGACAACATGCCAGTTCATGTTGCAAGAGCTCTGATAGGTTGGAGGACGTCCTCCGGAAGTTGTCATAATTACTGTGTAAGTCTTTGGAGGGGGTGAGAACCAAGAGCCTCCTAGGATTTGTATTGAAGTCAATGTACCAAGAGTAGGATGGAAGCTAGATGTCCTCTAGCTACACCCTGGTACTACCCTACAGAGTGCTGTTGAGGCTACTGTAGGCCTTCATTACAAAACAGTGTGTTTTAATCAATTATTTGGTGAAATATGAATATATTTAGAATAGTTTTATCTAAAAATTAAATGTAATTAAAAAAAAAAAACATTTACTGAGGAGGATGGTCCTCCCCTTCCTCCTCTGAAGAGCCTCCACTGGTGTCGAGGAAATCATGCGTGTCTTAGAAAAACAGAATTAAAAAGGAATAAGTGTAGGTGCAAAAATAAGTGAACCCCAAGTTGCATTGGTTAAATCAAGTAGGTACGTAGAATCAGGTGGGTAAAGAATTAGGTACAAAATTAACCAATCAAAGGAGAGATTGTTAGGAAAGAGTTTGGGTGGGACTCTGATAAATAGAGATAAGAAACGTGGTCAGTTTGGTGTTACCCATCCAGGTGAATACAAACCACACCATGCCGAAAGGAAAGGAGATCTCAGAGGACATCAGGCTATACAAATATCTCAAATATATTTGAGCTCCATCAGTCCACTGTGAGGCAAATCATTTACAAATAGAGAGCATTTAATATGACAGCAACTCGGCCTAGAAGTGGACGCCCTTCCAAAATATCCCCAAGAGCCACAAGAACAATAGTAAATCAGGTAAAAGCCAACCCAAACATAACATCTAGAGATTTGCAGACCTCCCTTGCTGCATTTCAGGTAACTGTGTGTGCTTCAACAATAAGAAAACTGAATCGAAATACCATTAATGAGAGGATTGCTAGGAAGAAGCCTCTGCTGTCAAAAATAACCAAACTGCCCTTCTTAACTTTGCCAGAGACCACCTTATCCCAACAGTAAAGCATGGTGGTGGGAATGTCAAGATCTGGAGCTGCTTTTCCTCCTCTGGACCTGGATAACTCCACATCATTAAAGGGAACCATGAATTCTGAGGTATACCAGGAGATTCTTGAACAGAATGTCAGGTCATCAGTAAAGGAGCTAAAGCTGGGCCGAAAATTGATCTTCCAACAAGACAATGACCCAAAGTATTGAAGCAAATCTACCAAAGAATGGCTCAGGAGAAGGACGATTTGTGTTTTGGGTTGGCCAAGTCAAAGTCCTGACCTAAATCCAGTCTAGAAGCTGTGGCAGGACCTGAAGCGGGCAGTTCATGCCAGACACCCCTCAAACTTCACACAATTGGCTGAGTTCTGTAAGGAGGAGTGGGCAAAAATACCTCAAAACAGATGTCAGAGACTGAATACTGGCTATAGGAGACGTTTACTCCAAGTTATCGCTACTAATCTAGGTGTCACAAGCTATTGACTGAAGGGGTTCACATATTTTTGCAAACATCAAATCTGAGTTTCTGTTAAATAAACCACTTTTGTTAAATAAACAATGAAAATATATATATTTTTTGTTTCTGTCATTAAAGTATTTTATATGTTTATTTTAATATTCTATAGCAAAATAATTACCAGCCCTGTAGGTTTCACATACTTTCAAGCAGCACTGTAAATTGTCAGTAAAAACCACATTTGTTTAAGCAAGTCAGCCACATCAGCTTTTTTTTAAAGGCCGTAAATGAGGCTGAATGAACTGTTTCACTGTCAGACAAGGCTCTGCTGATAGCCAGGTGTAGCGATGGTAAGGTGTTGGGACAGCTTTATGGCCCTAACAGTTTGTTGGCACCATTTGTCACTGGCACCATTTGTCACAATTCATTTATTGATTAGTGTTGTGTAGTGGCTTTGCTGGCATGCATCCTAATTATTATTATTTTGTTTGACCAACCAAGATTTACATGCTAAAATCGCCACTGATTCCAAGACAGTTTAGGTGTGTTAGTGTTAGGTGAACAATAATCTAATTGTGACTAGGCCAAATGGTGAATTGTCTCAAATCTACTGCGAAACTAACTATAGCCTACCATTGATTGCTGGACTACGAGTACACACTGAAAAGGGAGGATAGCTTCTAAAGCTCCAACCATTATTTCAGGGACTTCATCTCAGACACAGGAAGAGCTCATTATAGAATACCCAGTAGCTGAAAGAATGTACTAAATAAACCTCTCAGATTCTATTGTTGGTGGAACATGTTTTCTTATTCTCATTTTGTTTCAACTTCTCTCTTAGAGAAATGCACAAGTCTGAGCTTAATAGTAATTTCTCATCTCCAGAGGGACAAAGACAATAACAATGTTGAAATATAATAACCGTATGGGCCGGATAATCTAATTTGGCTCTTCAACGTCTTTCCCTGAAGGATGGCCCTGTATGGTTTTGGACTGGGAATAGGAGACTAGAGATTTTCTCCGCTTGTCCCATTCAGATGATGTCACGTCGAGGTCATGTGACTCTCTCGGGTCTCATTCTGTCTCACAGGAGTTTGGCCGAATTGATACCGACAGGCCGGTTTCCTGGTCAATTCAATGCTAATGTAATCCCATTCAACGCCCTCCATCGCCTTTGTTTCCCTCAACCCCTCCACCTCTCCCTCTGTCCACCCTCCTAAATTCTTTCCCATTCGCCATTGTCTGCTTTCAGTGCCGTTTGCCATGTCCATGACCGTGAGAGCCAGTGTTGTACTGATTTGGCCATTAGTGAGGTCTTTAGTAATGGGGCAGCAAGTGCCTGTTTAACCTTTCATGTTAGTGCACCTGCAATGTAGCCATGTCGCTGGCATGCTTAGGCCTATAAAATATGTGCTTTTGATATTTTTCGTAAAGCTGATACAACTTAAATGTCTTTGGAAGGGAACTGAATGCATCTTCCGCATTTAACCCAACCCCTCTGAATCAGAGTGGTGGGGGGGGGGGGTCTGCCGTAATTGACATCCTTGTCTTCAGTGCCCTGGGAACAGTGGGTTAACTGCCTTGCTCAGGGGCAGAACGACACATTTTTACCTTGTCAGCTCGGGGATTCGATCCAGCAATCTTTCAGTTACTGGCCCAACACTCTAACCACTAGGCTACCTGCCGCCCCAGGGTACCGTGCATTGTGTAATACACTACCGTTCAAAAGTTTGGGGTCACTTAGAAATGTTCTTGTTTTAGAAAGAAAAGCTTTTTTTTTTTGTCCATTAAAATAACCTAAAATTGATCAGAAATACAGTGTAGACATTGTTAATGTTGTAAATGACTATTGTATCCCGGAGTCGCCTTTTCACTGTTGACGTTGAGATTGGTGTTTTGCGGGTACTATTGACAACATTAACAATGTCTACACTGTATTTCTTATCAATTCGATGTTATTTTGATGGACAAAATGATGTGCTTTTCTTTCAAAAACAAGGACATTTCTAAGTGACCCCAAACTTTTGAACGGTAGTGTAGGTGCATATGATATCAGATTTAACTAATGGAGCTAGTGAGCTGAAGAGAGGTTGTGTCAATGATTGATTGCTTTTCAATTAGATTATGAGTGCAGTGTCAGCCTGAATCTTTCTGTCATGGCATACGCTATCTGATCCAACACCTTCTCAAAAACGTTCTCCTTGTGTAGCCACACATTCACATGATGCCCAATGTACAGTGCCTTGCGAAAGTATTCGGCCCCCTTGAACTTTGCGACCTTTTGCCACATTTCAGGCTTCAAACATAAAGATATAAAACTGTATTTTTTTGTGAAGAATCAACAACAAGTGGGACATAATCTTGAAGTGGAACGACATTTATTGGATATTTCAAACTTTTTTAACAAATCAAAAACTGAAAAATTGGGCGTGCAAAATTATTCAGCCCCCTTAAGTTAATACTTTGTAGCGCCACCTTTTGCTGCGATTACAGCTGTAAGTCGCTTGGGGTATGTCTCTATCAGTTTTGCACATTGAGAGACTGAAATTTTTTCCCATTCCTCCTTGCAAAACAGCTCAAGCTCAGTGAGGTTGGATGGAGAGCATTTGTGAACAGCAGTTTTCAGTTCTTTCCACAGATTCTCGATTGGATTCAGGTCTGGACTTTGACTTGGCCATTCTAACACCTGAATATGTTTATTTTTGAACCATTCCATTGTAGATTTTGCTTTATGTTTTGGATCATTGTCTTGTTGGAAGACAAATCTCCGTCCCAGTCTCAGGTCTTTTGCAGACTCCATCAGGTTTTCTTCCAGAATGGTCCTGTATTTGGCTCCATCCATCTCCCCATCAATTTTAACCATCTTCCCTGTCCCTGCTGAAGAAAAGCAGGCCCAAACCATGATGCTGCCACCACCATGTTTGACAGTGGGGATGGTGTGTTCAGCTGTGTTGCTTTTACGCCAAACATAAGGTTTTGCATTGTTGCCAAAAAGTTCAATTTTGGTTTCATCTGACCAGAGCACCTTCTTCCACATGTTTGGTGTGTCTCCCAGGTGGCTTGTGGCAAACTTTAAACGACACTTTTTATGGATATCTTTAAGAAATGGCTTTCTTCTTGCCACTCTTCCATAAAGGCCAGATTTGTGCAATATACGACTGATTGTTGTCCTATGGACAGAGTCTCCCACCTCAGCTGTAGATCTCTGCAGTTCATCCAGAGTGATCATGGGCCTCTTGGCTGCATCTCTGATCAGTCTTCTCCTTGTATGAGCTGAAAGTTTAGAGGGACGGCCAGGTCTTGGTAGATTTGCAGTGGTCTGATACTCCTTCCATTTCAATATTATCGCTTGCACAGTGCTCCTTGGGATGTTTAAAGCTTGGGACATCTTTTTGTATCCAAATCCGGCTTTAAACTTCTTCACAACAGTATCTCGGACCTGCCTGGTGTGTTCCTTGTTCTTCATGATGTTCTCTCACAGTGCAGGTGCATTTATAAGGAGACTTGATTACACACAGGTGGATTGTATTTATCATCATTAGTCATTTCGGTCAACATTGAATCATTCAGAGATCCTCACTGAACTTCTGGAGAGAGTTTTCTGCACTGAAAGTAAAGGGGCTGAATAATTTTGCACGCCCAATTTTTCAGTTTTTGATTTGTTAAAAAAGTTTGAAATATCCAATAAATGTCGTTCCACTTCATGATTGTGTCCCACTTGTTGTTGATTCTTCACAAAAAAATACAGTTTAATATCTTTATGTTTGAAGCCTGAAATGTGGC
Source organism: Oncorhynchus clarkii lewisi (assembly GCF_045791955.1). Classification (NCBI taxonomy): domain Eukaryota; kingdom Metazoa; phylum Chordata; class Actinopteri; order Salmoniformes; family Salmonidae; genus Oncorhynchus; species Oncorhynchus clarkii. The sequence continues at coordinate 39,878,243 of NC_092167.1, read as the reverse complement.
AAAAGGTCGCAAAGTTCAAGGGGGCCGAATACTTTCGCAAGGCACTGTAATTCATACATTCAGTATTTCCATATATTGTGCTACCACATAGTTGAGCGCGACTTTTGATGGCAGGTAGCTTAGTGATTTTAAGAGCTTTGGGCCAGTAACTGAAAGGTCGCTGGTTCGAGTCCCTGAGTCGACTAGGTGAAACATCTGTCTGTGCCCTTGAGCAAAGCTCCTGTAAGTCGCTCAGGATAAGAGTGTTTGCTAAATGACTAAAATGTAAAGGTTGTAAACTCACTGAATGCACTCAACCACTTCTTAACACAATCATTTATAACCCAAATCATTTTGTTCTTTCTGGTATTGGAAGTCAGTATTTGCATTATATAAAAGTTGTATCTACACTACATTCTATCAACATTACAGAATGTTCTCACGGAGTTATAATTAACTGAATGTCAGTGGATAAATGAAGGCTTTGGACACAGCTATAGTAATAGAACCGTAGCCAGGAGACTGGTCCGCCTGGCACCAAAGTATGGAGGACCTCGCAGTGACTGGTGAAGTTCGGAGTCTTTACAAAACAAGAACCATGGAAACCAAAGGGTTAGGGTGTAATTTGTCACTGTCACGTCAGTAGATCTAGTTCAATCTGTATGGACACAGAGGAGTGTGGGGGAAATATGGCTATAGCTTTATACAGTATGATAATCCTCCTCGTCGCTTAAATCTATCCATGTGAGTTTAGACCGAGACCCCCGAGAGTGTTGAAATAATGCTGAAATTGACATTTATCCTCTGGCCCTTGGAGATATTCTCATTTTAATCAGTTCTGATAGTGTCTGACGGTTTTAAGATTTGTCTCGTTGTCAATCATCTCTGAAGCAATACTCACAGTCCAACCAAGGAGTGTGAATCTGTGTAGGATAATGTATGTCTATCCCCCAAAAGCCACCCTATTCCTTACACATAGTGCACTACTTTTGACCAGAGGTCAATGGGCCCATGGTGAAAATTAGAGCACTCTATAGGGAATAGGGTGCCTTATACGGTGCCTTTTGGGACGTCTCTCTCTATGTATTGATTTGACACACATGCGTATTGGCGGACTTCTTTTCCCAATGTCTCTCCCATAGCTCAATGCTTAGTGCTTAGCTCTGTGCTCCCCAGCAGCCCAGTTAACTTCACCGGCACCCCCTCCACCAATCTAGACACTAGAGGCGTCGCCATAGAAACAGCATGAGCTTGCATGCACGCCGACATTTGGCTCCACTGCAATATTTATGTGAGCTGTGTAAAAGACCCTCCACAAAATGTCCGGGACATCGTCAGGTCAAGTTACCTACATTTGAATGTGTATAGCTTTTCCAAAAACCTATCAGGTCTGGCCACCCATTTTAATATTCAGTGTCATCTCAGGGAATTAAAGTGACAGTATGCATTTTCCTGTGCCAACGTTGCCGTGTCTTGTTTTCAATGGCTGAAGGGAGAATTAATTATAGAGAGGGTTATAATTCACACACGTTTTACAAACAAATAACTAGTATTTATGTGTACTAGTCAAAGTAACCTTTAATCCATCTTTCAATGATGCAGATATAAAATATACCTTACCCTAACATGTTAGATGGTTTATTTTATTTAGGGTGTCTTCAATTATCATGGCTCTCTCTTCCCTCAACCAGGTTACCTTCAAAATGGTACCCAGTGGACCAGATCCACTTTCTCTTTTCTCAAGAGTATGGGGCTTCAAAACATACAGTAAACGAACCATATCTAGACTACGTGATCCACAGTGTTGATAAGGTGGGTCTGATACAGCATTGAACAACCTGAGATTTAACACCATTAGTAAGTCAAGTCATCATGTATAGAGTGGCAGGTAGCCTAATGGTTAAGAACATTGGGCTAGTAACCGAAAGGTCACTGGTTTGAATCTGTAAGCCGACTAAGTGAAAAATCTGCCGATGTGCCCTTGACCAAGGCACTTAACCCTAATTGCTCCTGTAAGTCGCTCTGGATAAGAGTTTCTGCTAAATGACTCAATTGTAAATATATGTCTCTGTCATGAAATCAAAACTAGGACTGTAATTACACAGTAATGATAATACTGATTGTGGTGGTGTGATGGCTTATTCTGCTCCCACTCTGTTACAGTGACATTGTGAGTGTCAGTTATTACAGTGGCATGTTTGGTATGAGCATGTCATGCAGGGTTATATGTGACCGTGAGCCAAGCTGAGATGAGGGACAGGTTGAGGTCCTCTCTGACGTCACGACAACGGATGCCTTTAAGAGTTGGCTCGTAGTCGAGGAGAAGGAACTTAGCAACCAGGTTGTTCTTAGGAATCATCTGGCAGCTGAGCTGTAAAGAGGAGCAGCACACCTCTAACTTTCGATCATCCTTAGTTCGATGATCAACGATGCAAGTTCATTGCCACTCTGGAGAAGAATAACTGCAAGGTCATTACATGTAAAAGGAAGGCCCAATATTGATGGCCAAGGCGATGGTCATATTTACTGTCTGTCAGTGGCAAAAACTTGTTGAATCAACGTTGTTTCCACGTCATTTAAATAAAAATGACGGACATTGATGTAATTGTCCTCCAAAACCTAGCCTGAGTAACAGTCTGTTTGTGCTAGCATGTTTGGCTAGACAATGACAGCAATGGAGTTGGCAAGAGCACAAACTGATCTTGGACCAGTCTACCCAAAACCACCCTTATTGTCATTAGTTACATTTGCCAAAACCCCTCAGTTTACAAACACAAATATTAGGGCCTACCTGTAGTCGGTAGTCAGCTGGAAGAGGTTGCTTTAACTGGGACATATGTTTGTTACAGCTGGGGTTTCTGTGTTTGTATGAGAACATCAAGCTACCACATTTCTGTGTATCACTCCATTTGTGATTTGCGTGAATGTTTGCATGTCTGAATGTGTGTGTGTTTGTGCCGTGTATGTGTTTATTGACAGTGTGAAACCCCCAGCTGATGAGGCTTAGCTGTTTCTTGTGTTAGTACAGCCTATTGATCCAAGCCCTTGGGGTGTTCCGACCATCAGGACAAACAGGACTGTTCATTCTGCCTCACTGGTCACAGATGTCAGTTCAACGTCTAGTTTTGATTTACATTTGGTTGAGATGTCTTCAACATGAAATCAACAAAAAAAATCACAATGTCATTGGATTTAGGTTAAAGTTGTAAAAAAAAGACAATTCCATTACATTGATGACTTTAAAAAAAACAAATTGTTTTCCACGTTGATTCAATGTCATCACATAGACATTTTGTTGTTGAAATGACGTGGAAAGTGTTTGCCTAGTGGGGCCCTGACACTGACAGACAGTAAATATGATCATCACTATGGCCATCAATATTGGGCCTTCCTTTTACATGTAATGACCTTGCAGTTATTCTTCTCCAGAGTGTCAATGAACTTGCATCGTTGATCATTGAACAAAGGCTGATTGAAAGTTAGAGGTGTGCTGCTCCTCTTTACAGCTCAGCTCATGTAGCCACACATCTCTTTTGGTTGTGGCACCGTCTTTGCACTCCCCCCTAGCCTCTGATCTCAGACCAGCCCTTAACCAACAGCTCTGTATTACAACCACATGAAGTGGCTCTTGGTTCAATAGCCACTCTGCCAAGGTCCTCTGTTGCTGGCTTGTAGATGCAGCAGTTTGTTCTTATCATTCAGTGACATTATAGGACAAGCAGAGTTAAACATAGCTGGCTGACATGGCCTGATCAAGACAAGCTGGAAGGGTGGAGCGCTTGGGCCTGTCCCGTTCACTTGTTGTTGTTGTTGTTTGAATTGGCCCCGGCATTCAGTCTGCTTCCAAATGCCCGGCCCCCACCCCACAGCATCCTCTCAGACAGACAGGCAGAAGGATGAACAGGCAGAAAAACAGAATAGACAGACAGTCAGACAGGAAGGCAGATAAACAGGCAGACAGACAGGCAGGCAGATAGGCAGGCAAATAGACAGACAGGCAGATAGATAGACAGGCAGATAGACAGACATGCAGACACTTCAGACACCCCCCCCCCCAACTTACCCTGAGACAGTGTTTTAGATGTTACCACCAAGCCTACCTTTAGTTCTGTCAAACCGAGACAAACCTGGAATTTAAAGGGCTTCAAAATTTCAATCCTCTTTTCTCTTTGCACAAAGTCACTTGTCCCTGTCATATCCTCACATGGTCTCTCCAATAATTGCTATGTGGATTAGAGGTCGACCGATTAATCGGAATTTCAAGTTTTCATAACAATCGGAAATCGATATTTTTGGGCGCCGATTTGCAGATGTTTTAAAAAAAAAATGTTATATATATTTTTTATACCTTTATTTAACTAGGCAAGTCAGTTAAGAACACATTCTTATTTTCAATGACGGCCTAGGAACGGTGTGTTAACTGCCTTGTTCAGGGGCAGAACGACAGATTTTCACCTTGTCAGCTCGGGGGATCCAATCTTGCAACCTTACAGTTAACGAGTCCAACGCAATAACGACCTGCCTCTCTCTCGTTGCACTCCACAAGGAGACTGCCTGTTACGCGAATGCAGTAAGCCAAGGTAAGTTGCTAGCTAACATTAAACTTATAAAAAACAATCAATCATAATCACTAGTTAACTACACATGGTTGATGATATTACTAGATATTATCTAGCGTGTCCTGCGTTGAATATAATCTGACTGCGCATACAAGCATACAAGTATCTAAGTATCTGACTGAGCGGTGGTAGGCAGAAGCAGACACGTAAACATTCATTCAAACAGCACTTTCGTGCGTTTTGACAGTAGCTCTTCGTTGTGCGTCAAGCATTGCGCTGTTTATGACTTCAAGCTTATCAACTCCCGAGATGAGGCTTGTGTAACCGAAGTGAAATGGCTAGCTAGTTAGAGCGCGCTAATTGTCGTTGTGTTGCTGGTTTGAGCCCAGGGAGGAGCGAGGAGAGGGACGGAAGCTATACTGTTACACTGGCAATACTAAAGTGCCTATAAGAACATCCAGTAGTCAAAGGTTAATGAAATAGAAATGGTATAGAGGGAAATAGTCCTATAATTCCTATAATAACTACAACCTAAAACTTCTTACCTGGGAATATTGAAGATTCATGTTAAAAGGAACCACCAGCTTTCATATGTTCTCATTTTCTGAGCAAGGAACTGAAACGTTAGCTTTCTTACATAGCACATAATGCACTTTTACTTTCTTCTCCAACACTTTGTTTTTGCATTATTTAAACCAAATTGAACATGTTTCATTATTTACCTGAGGCTAAATTGATTTTATTGATGTATTATATTAAGTTAAAATAAGTGTTCATTCAGTATTGTTGTAATTGTCATATTTTTTTTTAAAATCGTCCGATTAATCGGTATCGGCTTTTTTGGTCCTCCAATAATCGGTATCAGTATCAGCGCTGAAAAATCATAATCGGTCGATTATGGCAGACATCTCAGCTTGAATGTCGGCTCACCACTTCATGGCCAACCTCAACAAAACGGAGCTGCTCTTCCTCTCAGGAATGCCCGAGCATTCCATTCCGCCACTCAGCCCAGTCAAAGCTCTTCTCTGTCTTGGGACCCCAATGAAGGAACAACCTTCCCCCTAAAGTCAGGACAGTGTGGCGTCAAGGGGAACTGGCCATCTTCCGGAAACGTCTGAAACCCTACCTCTCTGAAGAGTATCTTAAATAACTCTCACACGCCCCACTTCAAAAAAGGGCACTTTTCCTACTACCACTGACTTTGATGATAAATACTTTCTTCAGGGAAAATGTACTTGATGTACTTGTGATGTGTTGTTGTCTCATCAAGCTATCTTAAGATGAATGCACTAATTGTACGTCGTTCTGGATAAGAGCGTCTGCCAAATGACTAAAAATAAATAAATTAAACCAATGACTTCTTTACTTTGCAGACATTGTAGGCTACTTATTAAGGGTGAAGAAACTCCCCAGGAGGATTGTACATTCCTGCTTGTTGATGCTTGACTCTTGTTTAGATTACCCAATTGAAGATGTCAAACATGACATTTAGTACTCGAAAGTGAAAGTAATGTGAGTTGTGTGTTTCTGTAACCTTTGTAAGCATCGAAAGAGGAATTGAAAGGTAATTCATCCTCCGGGAATTTCAATAAAAGTGAACTTGAGGGGCAGGTTTCACCCTTTGGGTATCTCCGTGAGGTTTGTTATGTGATTATTAATGTTACTTATTGTCTGTCTGTTCTCTTTCAGTTGCTCGGTGTGGCCTTCCTGGGCATTGGACTATGGGCCTGGAATGAGAAGGTGAGTGAGACTGGGTAACATAAGAACCCTGTAAGAACATACAATGACGTCTAATATACTTTTATTTATTTTATTTAATAGGTAAGTCAGTTAAGAACAAATTCTTATTTACAATGACTGCCTACCAAAAGGCCTCCTGCGAGGGCGGGGGCTGGGATTAAAAATATAAATATAATATAGGACAAAACACACATCACGACAAGAGACAACACAACACTACATAAAGAGAGACCTAAAGACAACAACGCAGCATGGTAGCAACACCAACATGACAACAACATGAAGCAGCATAACATGGTACCAGCACAAAACAGAGTACAAACATTATTGGGTACAGACAACAATACATCACGCAAAGCAGCCACAACTGTCACTAAGAGTGTCCATGATTGAGTCTTTGAATGAAGAGATTGAGATAAACATGTACTGTACCAGTCAAAAGTTTGGACACACCTACTCATTACAGGGTTTTTCTTTATTTTTACTGTTTTCTACAATGTAGAATAATAGTGAAGACATCAACACTATGAAATAACACATATGGAATCATGTAGTAACCAAAAAAGTGTTAAACAAATCAAAATATATATATATATATATAAATATATATTTGAGATTCTTCTAAGTAGCCACCCTCTGCCTTGATGACACTCTTGGCATTCTCTCAACCAGCTTCATGAGGTAGTCACCTGGAATGCATTTAAATTAACAGGTGTCTTGTTAAAAGTTAATTTGCAGAATTTCTTTCCTTAATGCGTTTGAGCCAATCAGTTGTGTTGTGACATGGTAGGGGTGGTATACAGCCCTATTTGGTAAAATACCATTTACATATTATGGCAAGAACAGCTCAAATAAGCAAAAAGAGTAACGACAGTCCATCATTACTTTAAGACATGAAGTTCAGTCAAAATTTCAAGAACTTTGAAAGTTGCTTCAAGTGCAGTCGCAAAAACCATCAAGCGCTATGATGAAACTGGCTCTCATGAGGACCGCCACAGGAAAGGAAGACCAAGAATTACCTCCGCTGCAGAGGATAAGTTCATTTGAGTTAACTGCACCTCAGATTGCAGCCCAAATAAATGCTTCACAAAGTAACAGACACATCTCAACATCAACTGTTCAGAGGAGACTGCGTGATTTTTATTTATTTATATTTTATTTTACCTTTATTTAACCAGGTAGGCAAGTTGAGAACAAGTTCTCATTTACAATTGCGACCTGGCCAAGATAAAGCAAAGCAGTTCGACACATACAATGACAGAGTTAAACATGGAGTAAAACAAACATACAGTCAATAATACAGTAGAAACAAGTCTATATACGATGTGAGCAAATGAGGTGAGATAATGGAGGTAAAGGCAAAAAAAGGCCATGGTGGCAAAGTAAATAGAATATAGCAAGTAAAACACTGGAATGGTAGATTTGCAGTGGAAGAATGTGCAAAGTAGAAATAAAAATAATGGGGTGCAAAATAAATAAATAAAATAAATACAGTAGGGAAAGAGGTAGTTGTTTGGGCTAAATTATAGGTGGGCTATGTACAGGTGCAGTAATCTGTGAGCTGCTCTGACAGCTGGTGCTTAAAGCTAGTGAGGGAGATAAGTGTTTCCAGTTTCAGAGATTTTTGTAGTCCGTTTCAGCCATTGGCAGCAGAGAACTGGAAGGAGAGGCGGCCAAAGAAAGAATTGGTTTTGGGGGTGACCAGAGAGATATACCTGCTGGAGCGCGTGCTACAGGTGGGTGATGCTATGGTGACCAGCGAGCTGAGATAAGGTGGGACTTTATCTAGCAGGGTCTTGTAGATGACATGGAGCCAGTGGGTTTGGCGACGAGTATATGAAGCGAGGGCCAGCCAACGAGAGCGTACAGGTCGCAATGGTGGGTAGTATATGGGGCTTTGGTGACGAAACGGATGGCACTGTGATAGACTGCATCCAATTTGTTGAGTAGGGTATTGGAGGCTATTTTGTAAATGACGTCGCCGAAGTCGAGGATTGGTAGGATGGTCAGTTTTACAAGGGTATGTTTGGCTGCATGAGTGAAGGATGCTTTGTTGCGAAATAGGAAGCCGATTCTAGATTTAACTTTGGATTGGAGATGTTTGATGTGAGTCTGGAAGGAGAGTTTACAGTCTAACCAGACACCTAGGTATTTGTAGTTGTCCACGTATTCTAAGTCAGGGCCGTCCAGAGTAGTGATGTTGGACAGGCGGGCAGGTGCAAGTAGCGATCGTTTGAAGAGCATGCATTTAGTTTTACTTGTATTTAAGAGCAATTGGAGGCCACGGAAGGAGAGTTGTATGGCATTGAAGCTTGCCTGGAGGGTTGTTAACACAGTGTCCAAAGAAGGGCCAGAAGTATACAGAATGGTGTCGTCTTCGTAGAGTTGGATCAGAGACTCACCAGCAGCAAGAGCGACATCATTGATGTATACAGAGAAGAGAGTCGGTCCAAGAATTAAACCCTGTGGCACCCCCATAGAGACTGCCAGAGGTCCGGTCAGCAGACCCTCCGATTTGACACACTGAACTCAATCAGAGAAGTAGTTGGGGAACCAGGCGATGCAATCATTTGAGAAACCAAGGCTGTCGAGTCTGCCAATGAGGATGTGGTGATTTACAGAGTCGAAAGCCTTGGCCAGATCAATGAATACGGCTGCACAATAATGTTTCTTATCGATGGCGGTTAATATATTGTTTAGGACCTTGAGCGTGGCTGAAGTGCACCCATGACCAGCTCTGAAACCACATTGTATAGCAGAGAGGGTATGGTGAGATTCGAAATGGTCGGTAATCTGTTTGTTGACTTGGCTTTCGAAGACCTTAGAAAGGCAGGGTAGGATAGATATAGGTCTGTAGCAGTTTGGGTCAAGAGTGTCCCCCCCTTTGAAGAGGGGGATGATCGCAGCTGCTTTCCAATCTTTGGGAATCTCAGGCGACACGAAAGAGAGGTTGAACAGGCTAGTAATAGGGGTGGCAACAATTTCGGCAGATAATTTTAGAAAGAAAGGGTCCAGATTGTCTAGCCCGGCTGATTTGTAGGGGTCCAGATTTTGCAGCTCTTTCAGAACATCAGCTGACTGGATTTGGGAGAAGGAGAAATGGGGAAGGCTTGGGTGAGTTGCTGTGGGGGGTGCAGTGCTGTTGACCAGGGTAGGGGTAGTCAGGTGGAAAGCATGGCCAGCCGTAGAAAAATGCTTATTGAAATTCTCAATTATAGTGGATTTATCAGTTGTGACAGTGTTTCCTATCTTCAGTGCAGTGGGCAGCTGGGAGGAGGTGTTCTTATTCTCCATGGACTTTACAGTGTCCCGGAACTTTTTTGAGTTAGTGTTGAGTTAATTTCTGCTTGAAAAAGCTAGCCTTGGCTTTTCTAACTGCCTGTGTATAATGGCTTCTAGCTTCCCTGAAATGCTGCATATTACGTGGGCTGTTCGATGCTAATGCAGAACGCCATAGGATGTTTTTGTGTTGGTTAAGGGCAGTCATGTCTGGGGAGAACCAAGGGCTATATCTGTTCCTGGTTCTAAATTTCTTGAATCGGGCATGCTTATTTAAGATGGTTAGGAAGGCATTTAAAAATAAATAATCAGGCCTTCATGGTTGAATTGCTGCAAAGAAACCAATACTAAAGGACACCAATAAGAAGAAGAGACTTGCTTGGGCCAAGAATCACGAGCAATAGACATTAGACCGGTGGAAATATAAGATTTCCAAATATGAGATTTTTGGAGGAGGAGGTGTGTTGGTGTCGGGGTGCTTTTCTGGTGACACTGTCAGTGTCACTTAAACAGCATGGCTACCACAGCATTCTGCAGTGATACGCCATCCCATCTGCTTTGCTCTTAGTGGGACTATCATTGGTTTTTCAACAGGACAATGACCCAATTCACCTCCAGGCTGTGTAAGGGCTATCTGACCAAGAAGGAGAGTGATGGAGTGCTGCATCAGATGACCTGGCCTCCACAATCACCTGACCTCAACCCAATTGAGATGATTTGGGATGAGTTGGACTTCGGAATGAAGGAAAAGCAGCCGACAAGTGCTCAGCATATGTGTAAACTCCTTCCAGACTGTTGGAAAAGCATTCCTCGTGAAGTTGGTTGAGAGAATGCCAAGCTGTCATCAAGGCAAAGGGTGGCTACTTTGAAGAATCTAAAATCTAAAATATATTTTGATTTGTTTAACAATTTGGTTACTACATGATTCCATATGTGTTATTTCATAGTTTCACTGTTATTCTACAATGTAGAAAATAATAAAAAATAAAGAAAAACCCTTGAATGGGTAGGTGTGTCTGAACTTTGGACTGGTACTGTATATTACACAAAGAAATCATACCATAAGAAGAGCAATATACAGTAAGAAAAGAACATACCCAGCTAGCACATAACGTTCTGAGAACCGTATCTCTTAGAGTTTGGTGAGATAGTGGTTGTGATATGGATATTCTCCATACAACCTTCCCACAGCATTCTAGGAATGGTGCGTTGTAGTTCCTTGGTTTTGGAACATTCTCAGCACATTTAAGGAAATGTAAAGTTATTTTCTTGGTATTACATGACTTTCCTAAAAGTTCAAACATGGTTACATTTAATGTAATGTTTGGTAGTTCAGAGGATGTTAATGAACAACGTTCTTCTGTGGGAATTTCAATACATCAGCATAACGTTTCCTACAGGTTTCCTTATGGTTCCATTTAAAGTAATGTTCTCACATTTTTCAGAGAACCTTAAGAAACAACGTTCTTCTGTGGGAATTTCAGTAGTTCAACATAACGTTCTAAGAATGTTAATTAAAAACATATTTAATAAATATCTAATTTGATCCCGCAAGCTCGTGCTTGACTCTTTTATTTTATTTAACTAGGCAAGTCAGTTAAGAACAAATTCTTATTTACAATGACGGCCTAGGAACACTGTCTTGTTCAGGGGCAGAACAACAGATTTTTACCTTGTCAGCTCAGGGATTTGATTTTGCAACCTTTCGGTTACTAGTCCAACACTAACCACTAGGCTACCTGCCACCCCCACATATACTCTACCTTCCCCACATATACACTACCATCAGAAAGAATTCACACCCCTTGACTCTTTCCACATTTTGTTGTGTTACAGCATGAATTTAAAAGGGTTAAATTAAGATTTTGTGTTACCAGCCTACACACAATACCCCATAATGTCAAAGTGGAATTATGTTTTTAGACATTTTGACAAATTAATAAAAAAATGAAAGGCTGACATGTCTTGAGTCAATAAGTAGTCAACCACTTTGTTATGGCAAGCCTAAATAAGTTCAGGAGTAAAACTCTGCTTAACAAGTCACATAATACGTTGCTTTGTGTGCAATAACAGTGTTTAACATGATTTTTCAACGACTACCTTATCTCTAAACCTCACACACATACAATTGTCTGCATGGCCCCTCAATCGAGCAGTGAATTTCAAATGCAGATTCAACCACAAAGACCTGGGAGGTTTTTTATTGCCTCGCAACTAAGGGCAGCTATTGATAGCAGACATAGAATATCTCTTTGAGCATGGTTAAGTTATTAATTACACTTTGGACGGTGTATCAATACACCCAGTCACTGCAAAGATACAGGCGTCCTTCCTAACTCACTTGCCTGATAGGAATGAAACTGCTCATGGATTTCACCATGAGGCCAATGGTGACTTTAAAACAGTTACATAGTTTAATGGCTGTGATGGGAGAAAACTGAGGATGGATCAACAACATTGTAGTTACTCTACAATACTAACCTAAAGGACAAAGTGAAAAGAAGGAAGCCTGTACAGAATACAAATATTCCAAAACATGCATCCTGTTTGCAATAAGGTACTAAAGTAAAACTGCAAAAATGTGGCAAAGAAATTAACTTTTTGTCCTGAATACAAAGTGTTATGTTTAGGGTAAATCCAACACAACACATTACTGAGTACCACTCATCACATTTTCAAGCATGTTGGTTGAAATCGGCAAGGACTAGGGGGTTTTATAGGATAAAAATAAACGGAATTAAGCTAAGCACAGGCAAAATCCTAGAGGAAAACCTGGTTCAGTCTGCTTTCCAATAGACTTGTGGAGACAAATTCACCTTTCAGCAGGACAATAATCTAAAACGCAAGCTACCTTTAATGTTCCTGAGTGGCCGAGTTACAGTTTTGACTTAAATTGTCTTAAAAATCTATGGAAGACTTGAAAATGGCTGTCTAGCAATATTCAAAAATCAACTTCACAGAGCTTGAAGAATTTTCTAAAATAATCATGTGCAAATATTGTACAATCCATGTGTGGAAAGCTTTTAGAGACTTACTTAGAAAGACTCACAGCTGTAATCGCTGCCAAAGGTGATTCTAACATGTATTGACTCACGGGTGTGAATACTTATGTAAATGATATGTATTTCATTTTCAGTACATTTTCTAACATTTCTAAAAACATGTTTTGACTTTGTCATATTGGGGTATTGTGTGTAGGTGGGTGAGAATTATTATTTTTTAATCCATTTTGAATTGAGGCTACAGCACAACAAAATGTGGATTAAGTCCAGGGGTATGAATATTTTCTGAAGGCACTGTACATTCCGTTCTCGGCGTCAATAAAACTCTATCCTCTATCTTGTTAAGTGTGTTCAGGTGTGTTGGCCGTGGCCACTAATTGTCCACACCTGATCTTAATGAGTGCTTGTTTCCTTTGAAATGGGGTCTGTTTGAATAAACTAAAATTAACAACTTTGTATGAGTAAAAAAAACTGGCATGCTAGCTCGATCCTGGTGTCGAAGGGGACTTACTCCATGGATAGAAAAAATAAGATTAGATTAGAGGTTTGAATCTCACTGAATCCGTGCCATCATAAAAAATAAATGTCTTTGCATGATTAATGCCTAATTTAATGAATGTCCATGTGTCCTATCTGTGCTTGGAGTTCAAAACAATTAACTTAAGCTAGAAGTCTTATTGAAACATTCAGTGAAAGTTTTAAGGAAGTTATTAAAAAAGCTCCAAATAACCTTTACATTTCGTTCAAAACATTCACAACATTTAAAGAATGTTCTCAGAACATTACTTAATTACCTTCAAATAACAGCATTTCTGTTCTCAGAACGTTAATAAAACCTCCAAGGAAAACTTGCAATGAACCATAGTAAAACGTTTTTAGAACCTCCCTGCAACCTAAAAATATATTTTCTCAGAACAGTTTTACTTCCGGTTTTCAGAACGTTAAAAAAACGTTCAGTTTTAATGCTCAGGAAACGTATGTTTTCGCTCCCGGAACCAATGGGAAACCAAAAACTTCCCGCAAGTTCCCGCAACTTCCAAGGAGCCAAATGGGCTAGCTGGGTAAGGTCTCATACACTACATGGCCAAAAGCATGTGGACACCCCTTCAAATGAGTGGATTTGGCTATTTCAGCCACACCCGTTGCTGACAGGTGTATCAAATCGAGCACACAGCCATGCAATCTCCATAGACAAACATTGGAAGTAGAATGGCCCATACTGAAGAGCTCAGTGACTTTCAAAGTGGCACCGTCATAGGATTAAGTCAGTTCGTTGAATTTCTGCCATGCTAGAGCTGCCCCAGTCAACTGTAAGTGCTGTTATTGTGAAGTGGAAATGTCTACGAGCAACAACGGCTCAGCCACAAAGTGGTAGGCCACACAAGCTCACAGAACGGGACCACCGAGTGCTGCAGTTCGGTAGCGTGTAAAAATCGTAACACTCACCGAGTTCCAAACTGCCTCTGGAGACAATGTCAGCACTAGACCTGTTCGTCGGGAGCTTAATGAAATGGGTTTCCATGGCCAAGCCTAAGATCACCATGCGCAATGCTAAGCATCGGCTGGAGTGGTGTAAAGCTCGCCACCATTGGAGCAGTGAAAACGCTTTCTTTGGAGTGATGAATCACTCTTCACCAACTGGAAGTCCAACGGACGAATTTGGGTTTGGTGGATGCCAGGAGAAGGCAACCTTCCCAAATGCATAGGGCCAAGTGTAAAGTTTGGTGGAGGATGAATGAATAATCGTGAGGGGCTGTTTTTCATGGTTCGGGCAAGGTCCCTTAGTTCCAGTGATGGGAAGTCTTATAGCGTACAATGACATTCCAGATGATTCTGTGCTTCCAACTTTGTGGCAACAGTTTGGGGAAGTTTCCTGTTTCAGCATTACAATGCCCCTGTGCACAAAGCGAAGTCTGTACAGAAATGGTTTGTCGAGATCGGTGTGGAAGAACTTGACTGGCCTGCACAGAGCCGTGACCTCAACCCCATCAAGCACCTTTGGGATGAATTGGTACACCAACTGCAAGCCAGGCCTAATCAACCAACATCAGTGCCCAACCTCACTAATGCTCTTGTGGCTGAATGGAAGCAAGTCCCCCGCAGCAATGTTCCAACATCTAGTGGAATGCCTTCCCAGAAGAGTGGAGGCTGTTATAGTAGCAAAGAGGGGAAAAACTCCATATTAATGCCCATGATTTTGTAATGAGATGTTCGACGAGCAGGTGTCCACATAGTGTATATATTACACAAATAAATAATCTGATAAGTACAATAGATAATCAGTCTTTTCCCTGGACCGCCCTTGTGTCTGGAAGAGTAGCAAAGCATACAATTCTTACTGTGCTCACTGTTAACACATCTCTGTCTCTGTCTCTGTCTCTGTCTCTGTCTCTGCGTCTGCCTCTCTAGGGTGTTCTCTCCAACATCTCGTCCATCACAGACCTGGGGGGCTTTGACCCCGTCTGGCTCTTCTTGGTGACGGGAGGAGTCATGTTCATCCTGGGCTTTGCCGGTTGCATCGGAGCGCTGAGGGAAAACACCTTCCTGCTCAAGTTTGTACGTCCACAACTCTCTCACTCCCACTCGGCTCGCTCCTTAGACATGGACATTAACAAATATATACACTCCCCTCTGTATTAATTTAATTTGGCTCTATACTCCAGCATTTGGGATTTGAGATCAAATCTTTCATATGAGATGACAGTAAAGAATGTAAACCATTTATTTGAGGGTATTTCAATACATATATGTTTTACCGTTTAGAAATTAAAGGACTTTATGTATGTAGTCCCTCTATTTGAATGTGCAAATGTTTTGGGACAAATCCACTTATAGTGAATTAAAGTAGTCAAAAGTTTAGTATTTGGTTCCATAGTCCTAGCACACATTGACTACATCAAACTTGTGACTGAAAACTTGTTGGATGCATTTGCAGTTTGTTTTGCTTGTGTTTTGGGTTTATGTTGTGCCCAATAGGAACTGAATGGTGAATAATATATTGGGTCATTTTGGAGTCACAAACTAAAAGTTTTAGCTTCACTGTCGAACTAAATACAGAGTGTCTATGTATTACTCAATGAAAAGCTCTAAATAATACCTATGCATTATTAGGGTTATCATTAGATGTCTTTATATTCATCATTGACTCCACTTTGAACTCCCACTCCCTCCCCAGTTCCCTGGACTCAAATTAAGCTTATTCTTGGACTGTCCCACTCTGTATAGTCCATGATGAGTAGGCTTAATCTGAGTCTGGGAGACCAGTCCTCCATCTCCCCTCTATGACATGTCAGAATTACAGCTCCCCCCCCCCCATTCTGTTCCAGTTTTCTGTGTTCCTGGGGATCATCTTCTTCCTGGAGCTGACAGCTGGAGTGTTGGCCTTCACCTTCAAGGACTGGATCAAGGACCAGCTCAACTTCTTCATCAATAACAACATCCGGGCATACCGTGACGACATCGACCTCCAGAACCTTATAGACTTCACTCAGGAATATGTACGCATTTGAAAATCAGTGTGAATGTGTGTCAGAGGATGCTGGTGGGAGGAGCTATAGGAGAATGGGCTCGTTGTAATGGCTGTAATGGAATACATGGAACTGAGTCAAGCATGAGGTTTCCAAATGTTTGATGTGTTTTCTACTGTTCTATTTATTCCATGGAGCTCTGGTTTGAGTGAGGTGAAGAGTTGGTAGGTTGCGGGGGTAGGAGCAGGTGTGCGTGTGTTCGAGTGAGCAGGAGAGAGCCTGGTAGCCCCACTCACAGGCATGGGAGAGCATAGGCCCAACTACTAGGGAGCCAGACCCAGGCAATCAGAATAAGTTTTTCCCCACAGACAGAAATACTCCTCAGTTTCATCAGCTGTCCTTGTGGCTGGTCTCAGACTGAAGCCAGATGTGGAGGTCCTGGGCTGGCGTGGTTTGATGTGGTCTGCGGTTGTGAGACCAGTTGGAATGATGTTGGAGGTGGTTTATGGTAGAGAAATTAACATTCAATTATCTGGAAACCGCTCTGGTGGACATTCCTGCAGTCAGCATGCTAATTGCACGCTCCTTCAAAACTTGAGACATCTGTGGCGTTGTGTGACAACTGCACATTTTAGACTGGCCTTTTATTGTTCCCCAGCACAAGGTGCACCTGTGTACTGATCATGCTGTTGTCATGGGAATTCTACACATGGGACACTCAAAGTTTATCTTAAATGAATCATTGTTTATTAAGATTCAAGAGTTTTCTGGTCTCTCCCAAGTGTCATTGGTTTTGAACAAGATCTTAATGAAAAAGACAATCAGCTGCCAAACTGATAACAGCTTTGCTCACCTCACCCTCCAAGAGTTCTTCACAGCACTATCATTGGTTCTGTGTGATGAGGAAGAGTCGGAGAGAAGGATCACCAAGCTATTGGAAGGATTTGCTAACGGAATTGCAATCAACTTGGGAAATGCAATTTTGCCATTTCTATTTGGCCTGTTTAACAGAAACACGAGTTGCTTCCTGAAGGAGCATTTCAACATTGACCTGCCAACTGATTCACAGTTTTCGATACTGGATAAAACAATTGACTTACCCGAAGTCTGAACCCCCCCCATGAAGTTATACATCTCTGCTCAGCTCTTCGGGAGAACGACAGTCTGACTCATTTCAGTGCGAGGATAGTCAATCATCTTTATGATGAGCAGATGGCCTTGCTCCTCATGGCTCTTAGTGTGCAGCAAAACCTCTTTGTAGAACTTGACGTAGGCACTACTGTGGTGGCGGAGACTGCATCACGTTTGGTAAGCTTAATCCTGAGGTGTGAAAGGCTACACAGTGTACATATCCGCTTGATTGGCATCCTTTTCCATGCCTATATTTCCAGCAGTGATAAATGGTCACGGTGTTTTCATTTACTTGTTACAAGACGAGGCTCGCCAGAGAAGACCACAACGGTAAGTTGTTCTGCATTTGGCTGACACAGGAGGCGATCAGAGTACTTTGTGGATCCCAAGGTCGTAAAGACATCAAGCTAACCGTTTCTGGGTGGAGATGTGACAAACCAGAGTATCAGTGCTCTAACCTGAGACGGGTAAAAGAGGACTGCAACTCTCTCATCACACTTGAGATACAAGGGGGAACAATCACAGAGCAGCTAAATGAGTGCAGGTGTTCACAGTGGTGGTGTTCATATTTGATTGACTTTGGCAATGAGGTGGCGGAGTATGGTTGCAGCGAGGAAGGCTCATAGTTAAGACTGGAATGGAATACATGGAACAGTATCAACCACATGGAAACAGGATGTGACAGAATCATGTGTTTGATACCTTTCCATCATTCCATTCCAGCTATTACAATGCGCTCCTCCTCCAATTTAGTGGCATCAGCCACCACTGGCACTAAATTGAAATCTCCACCCACCTGGGGCACTGCAACCAAAACAAACTGTGGCATCCATAGGCTAAGTTACTGAAATCGAGATTGCCTTTTTTAAACACTTCAATGACTTCCAGTAGATATTTCAGAAGAGGGCATGTCCTTGAGGGCTCAAGTGTCTACTGGGATATGCTTCTCTTGAATCTAATCAATGAACTCACTAGATTGCTGTGAAACTGCAATTACTACCATTGCTGTACTTAGGTTGTGTGTCAAATTAATAACGTTGTACATGTTTCATAATTGATCCCTATATTTGTTCCAGATTGTTTGAAATGTGTTTGGAAAATGTTGTATTGCTCTGTGTGTAAAGGGTATGAACTTCTCAAGACAAATCATAGTCTTAAGCACCTATGACCTAAATGTGACAACAACAAAAAAACATTTATGTTTAAAACTTTTCGTTATGGAAATGGATTTATACAGACAAAATGTGAAAGAGAGGGGGGGGAAAGGGAGATAAACAGTGGAAAGCTAATGACAGTGTTCAATACAATTTACCCCAACACTAGCTAAACCCTGTTTCCTTATTAGGCTGCTAATCACCTCGTAAAATTATTATTATGTGCTAAAGCTATTAAGCCTACCCTTCTTGTGAGGTTACCATTTTAGAGTTATGCTGAATTACTTACAGTGCAATACTGTAGTTTTGCAACAGCATGATGTGTAATGAGATATGATATACTGTAATACATGATTCATAACATCTACATTTAAGTTGTTTTGCTTCACCTAAGAATGTGTCTTAAAATCGTCACTCAAGTTTCTTATATTGTTAATGTAAATTATTTGATATGCTTTAGCCCACATTTTTATTGAATTCACAAGGGCTTTCTTGAGTAGAATCTCCTCTCTGGCGCTGGATTGGTCTAAAGTCAGTTTCTCTATTCAGTAGCAGGCCTTTGTTAGTGTAGCCAACTGGTTGGCAGATACGCTTGTGGCGACTCTGACCATATGACTCCCAGACCGTATTCCATCTGAGCCTCTATTCACGAAGCAACTCAGTTGGAATGCTGATCTAGGATCAGTTCACCCCCTTTGTTATTCATTAGGGTCTGAAAGCACTCCTGAGACACTGTGAATACGGGCCTTGTTGTCAAGCCTTGCCCAATCTCTGTTGGTCACACTCCACCCACACTGATGCTGTGTGAGACGAGAGAGGAATTCACTACAAAGTTATCCCCTCTAAACATTGGACCTCTTTTTATTTTGATCATGTATGATGCCGCTGCGGAAGAGGTGTGTGTGTGCACGTGCGAATGCATGTGTTGTGGGGTAAAATAATTATCCTGATCTTAATGGGACTTCCTGGATAATTAAAGGTTAAATAAAAAGGTTAAAAAAAACATGGATTCCTTATTGACGTTCTCTTCTTCTCTGTTTTCTTCTCCTTAGTGGGATTGTTGCGGCGCATTCGGACCGGACGACTGGAACCTCAACATCTATTTTAACTGCACGGACACCAACCCCAGCCGGGAGAAATGTGGAGTCCCCTTCTCCTGCTGCACCAAGGACCCTGCGGCAAGGAACTCTCACAGGGGCTAGGGAGGGTTGGTCAGAGACATGGGTCATGGGGATCGGCAAATCAAGTCTTACATTTTAAAGTGAAAATTACAAACTTCAGAAGCCTTTTTAAACCTCAACTAGGCTACAAGTTTGCATTTGCTACTGTGCAGGAAAATTCTCTGCAACAAAAGAGTGGTCAAATTAAGATCCTACGTTGAAATGAATGACTACTATAGTCCCTGAAAATACAGATTTACGTGGTTTTCCATTATTTGGTTTGCCCCGATGACAGTATCTATGAGAGGGCAAAACTCATTTCTCAGACTGGCACCAAGGTTAAGGGCACCAACACACTGGGATTTTGTGTCCCGAGAATTTTGGATGGAGCTAACACTTAATTGGGAGTTGCCGTCAAAATGACAACGAATGATGATTGTCAAACAAAAAACGGACCATCTTTTGAACAGGAAATGTCATGTGTGTCAGTGGTATTATCAGTGGTGGTCAGGGTTATGACAGTTGACATCTGCTTTTTTTGATAACACTTCTATTTCTCTTCATTAGGAGGATGTGATAAACACGCAGTGTGGCTATGACGTACGAGCCAAAACTGTGAGTGCTGTTCCATTTCTCTCTGTCCATCTACCTCTTTCCTTCTACACTTTTCCTTGATATAGTGACCTTTAATATTATGGAATCTAAGAGATACTCAGAATATAGAAAGTCAAATTATATTATAAAGGGTTATATGATGAATGATCACATATGGTTGTATAATGAAGGTGTATGTTTGGTTTTCATGCCATTTGCAGGCTAAGGAGCTCCCTCTAATAAACATGTTACTGTCCCTTGTTGTAGGACGTAGAGCAGAAGACCTACATCCATGTGAAGGGCTGTGTGCCACAGTTTGAGAAGTGGCTACAGGACAACCTGACGCTAGTGGCTGGGATCTTCATAGGAGTTGCGTTGTTACAGGTGAGAGAAATGTTTCTTTGACTCCTTTTAGCATAGTGTACAAACAGGGCTAGCTACTCTCCGACTCAGAACATTAACTTGTCTCATCAGGGTGACAAGGTGTTGAAGGCGTTCCACAGGGATGCTGGCCAGTGTTGACTCCAATGCTTCTCACAGTTGTGTCAAGTTGGCTGGATGTCCTTTGGGTGGTGGACCATTCTTGATACACACGGGAAACTGTTGAGCGTGAAAAACCCAGCAGCGTTGCAGTTCTTGGCATAAACCGGTGCGCCTGGCACCTACTACCATAACCTGTTCAAAGGCACTGAAATCTTTTGTCTTGTTCATACACAATCCATGTCTCAATTGTCTCAAGGCTTAAAAATCCTTCTTTAACCTGTCTCCTCTTTATCTACACTGATTGAAGTGGATTAAACGAGCAGAAATTCAGAGCAGAGAAGCTTGCATGTGACTCAGTCACTGGTTACTATGGCTGACCATGTAAAACAACACATTTCACTGCACCTATCCGGCATATGTGACAATATAAACACGTATACACTGAATAAAAAATATAAACGCAACATGTAGTGATGGTAAATTGTTTCATGAGCTGAAATAAAAGATCCCAGACATTTTCCATACACACAAAAAGCATATTTCTCTCAAATTTTGTGCCCAAATTTGTTTACATCCCTGTTAGAGAGCATTTTTCCTTAGCCAAGATGATCCATCCACCTGACAGATGTGGCATATGAGGAAGCTGATTAAACAGCACGATCATTACACAGCTGCACCTTGTCCTGGGGACAATACAAGGCTGCTTTAAAACTTGCAGTTTTGTTACGCAACACAATGCCACAGATGTTTTGAGGGAGCGTGCAATTGGCATGCTGACTGCTGAATGTCCACCAGAGCTGTTGCCAGATAATGTAATGTTAATTTCTCTACCATAAGCCGACCCAAACGTACATTTTAGAGAATTTGGTAGTACTAACCGGCCTCACAACCACAGGCCTCGTGTAACCACGCCAGCCCAGGACCTCCACATCCGGCTTCTTCACCTGCAGGATCGTCTAATGCCAGCCACCTGGACAGCTGATGAAAATGTGGGTCTGAACAACTGTCAGAAACTGTCTCAGGGAAGCTCATCTGCGTGCTTGTTTGTCCTCACCAGGGTCTTGATCTGAGAATTGAATGTTAATTTCTCTACCAATGTCGTTTTTGAGAATTTGGCAATAAGTCCAACCAGCCTCACAACCTCAGACCACGTGTATGGTGTTGTGTGGATGAGCGGTTTGCTGATGTCAACGTTGTGAACAAAGTGACCCATGGTGGGGTTATGGTATTGGCAGGCATACGCTGCCAACAAATACAATTGCATTTTATCAATGGCAATTTGAATGCACAGACATACCGTGACAAGATCCTAAGGCCCATTGTTGTGCCATTCATCTGTCGCCATCACCTCATGTTTCAGCATGGTAATGTATGGCCCCATGTTGCAAGGATCTGTACACAACTCTTGGAAGCTGAAAATGTCAGTTCTTCCATGGCCTCCCTACTCACCAGACATGTCACCCATTGAGCATGTTTGGGATGCTCTGGATCAACAGCTACGACAGCATGTTCCAGTTCCTGCCAATATCCAGCAACTTCGCAGAGCCATTGATAAGAAATGGGACGACATTCCACCAGCCATGATCAACTCTATGGGAAGGAGATTTGCCTTATGCAGCGCGACATATGTTGGTCACACCAGATACTGACTGGTTTTCTGATCCACGCCCCTACCCTTTTAAGGAATCTGTGACCAACAGATGCATATCTGTATTCCCAGTCGTAAAATCCATAGATTAGTGCCTAATACATTTATTTCAATTGACTGATTTCCTTATATGAACTGTAACAGTCAAATCTTTGAAATAAATTGTTGCATGTTGTGTTTGTGTGTGTGATATATATATATATATATATATTTTAATGTGAATGAAAACATGATTTAATTACAAAATACATCACATTCATAATTATCTTTCTTTCTTTTACAGATATTTGGAATATGCTTGGCACAAAACTTAGTTAGTGACATCGAAGCTGTGAGAGCAAGCTGGTGAGGAAATATAAAATACTTAAAATGAACGTCTCAAGTTAATTCTATCACATCTGATGTGTTTCCTCATTCCCTGCCACTTTTTATTAACTGGGTTCAATATTGATTGACACTTCGTAGGATAGGCTTTAACAGCATGGAAAATCAATCACTGAATCCAAGGTAAATGGTGTTTTGTTTGATAGTGTGCCATCATGTGGACCAAAAGGGAATTTGGAATCACATTTTCAATACCAGACCGTATTTTAGAAAAGGTGCTTCATTATATTTGGCATAGAATAAAGTAAGAAGATATTGCGCCGTATGTATCAAGCTGCTGTAAAAGAAACCATGGTGGAATTTAACTCCTCAAAATGAAGAAAAGTTCAACAGTATTGATGTTTGTAACCACTAAATCTGCATTTTACAAGGTTCTTACTAGTTTTTGGCTACATATCAACCTTGATCCAGAATATGCTGAGTAAAACTTTTATAAAAACTTTTATTTGTACTTTGACTTTGCTCTGCTTCCTAACTTAACCTATTAGTTTGACTGAGTCATTTGGCGAAGGTTCTACGCCCTGCTACTTCCAGCTGGCCGCTCAGCTAGGAGACAGGAGCACAGCACCCCCTGTCCACATTACTATCCCATCCCTCTGCCACACCATCGTCATGCCAACTCACCTCACACTTCATTTTTCATCCCCCATACTTTGTCAGGATGCCCCCGCCCTCTCTCTCCATGCACCGACCCCTGCCTCACTCTGGAAAAAAAGGGTCTGCATACTACGCATGAGGAACGTACTCGCGAGCGTGTGTATGAACTGTAGCCGGTGGGTGTTGTTGTTGTCCTCCGTATGAACTGTAGCCGGTAGAGGTTGTTGTCCTCCATATGACCTGTAGCCGGTGGGTGTTGTGGTTGTCCTCCGTATGACCTGTAGCCGGTGGGTATTGTTGTTGTTGTCCTCCGTATGACCTGTAGCCGGTAGATGTTGTTGTCCTCCGTATGACCTGTAGCCGGTGGGTATTGTTGTTGTTGTCCTCCGTATGAACTGTAGCCGGTAGATGTTGTTGTCCTCCGTATGACCTGTAGCCGGTAGATGTTGTGGGTGTCCTCCGTATGACCTGTAGCCGGTAGATGTTGTGGGTGTTGTGGTTGTCCTCCGTATGACCTGTAGCCGGTGGGTGTTGTTGTCCTTCGTGAATCAGTAGTAGTCACTGTAGTGAATGATTTACCACAGCCCAGACCCTGCAAGACCCATGTTTCATTAATAAAGTACAGATCAGTATCAGGGAATACAACTCTGGCAGAGATATTAAGATTATAGATCGAATGTGTTTTATTTGGACCCCCAAGTTTTCTGAGCAAAAAAATAATTTTCACTGTTGATCATAAACGAATGTAAAAACAGAAAATCAGCTCCAAAGGATTTTAATTTAGGAAATTTGTTCCCAAAGCAGAGGGACATATGTTATATTATCCAAATAATAATAAATGGGATTCATATAACACTTTTCTTCCAACTGAGGTACTCAAAGCGCTTTACATAGTAGGGGGAAACTCACCTCATCCACCAGCAATGAGCGGCACCCACCTCAGGTAGCAGGGTGAGGAGTGATATGCCAATCAGGGATGATTAGGTGACCATGTTGGAAATGTAGCCATGACACCGGGGTCAACACCCCTACTCTTACAATAACCGTCATTGGATTTTGAATGACCACAGAGAGTCAGGACACTGTTTTAACGTCCCATCCGAAAGACAGCACCCTACGCAGGGACAATGTTCCCAAATGTAATCAAGGTTTGAAATTGTTTTAGTTAAATATTTGATCCATTTAGGCTTCTTGCTGTCAATTGGCAGTCTAAAAATATTTTTTCTTGTGCTCTGGCCCCACGACCATCCGCTCAAGAAAATAATTGTCCTGCGGCTGAATTTAATTGATGATCCCTAATGTATAACATTTGTATGTAAGTCAAAATGTCAGGCTAAGATGGAGGCTTAACTAGCTCACTGTTGGCAACAGTCTGCCAACAGATTTAAGGACATGACCCATTTCCTTCAGCCATCAGTTCAACCCAGATCCTGTGGTCATGAAGAATAGAAACAGTTTCAGAATACTAACCAACTTCCCTCAGATCCCTCCACCAATCCTTTGGCTACTCTCCCACTCTTGTCACTGTCCCAAACTCTGCACCCCTGTGCCAAGCCATCACTCTGTGCCTCCCTGCCCTATTCCCACCCAACTTCTCCACCAGGAGTGTATCGAGGATGCATTACATGTTCACCGAAAACTCAGGAATGTAAATAGAATTTAACATGTGGTTCCAGAGTATTGTGAACACTACTGAATATGCAGCAGAGTGGGACTGAAAAACACCTGATAATATTTGACAACTTTAGGCATTCTGAATGCTCCCCCTCCCTGGCTTTGCTCTTATGTAATGAAAGGAACATGTTTTAAACCTTCCTTTTGCTTTCTCTTGCTGTGTAGTTTATTTACCTGATGTCGCTGCCCGGCTTGACCCAGGAACGCACAGGTAAGGATCACTACCAAGTCACCTAGCTAAGCGTAAATGGTACAATACATCATAATTGACTTTTGTCTCAAATACAACCGTGTCGTTGACTTTTCTCAATGTTGGCCCTAGTAATACTGAAACTATGATTAGTTTGTTTTAAGAGCTGTGTCTGACCTTGATTTCCATTTGTCCCAAGGTCTCTTCAGCATGGCTACGCCAGTCTCAGAGCATCAGATGCTAGAACTAGGAATGATACCACCTGCACCATATTCCATCATGATGACTGGCACATTCTGATCCTTTTTAAAGATGTTTGGGGTTGCAAAATTCCAGTAACTTTCCAGAAATCCCAGTTGGAAGATTCCTCCAATCAGGATTTCTGGAAAACCTGGGAATTTGGGGAAGTTACCCACGCTTTGCATCCCATTTGTTCCATGTGGTTCCATCCATGTGGTAAACACTGTAGAAATGTACAGAAAATAATGAAGACAAAAAAAATGTACTTGGGGGTGGTGTTTGTAAATGCACTGCATGCCTATCACAATGGCATGGACTCGTTTAAATTCATGATGTACAGAAGCTCTTATTGACAGGTATTTTTAACAGTAAAATGGTAGCTGTATGTGGCGACACTGAGCATTAGGGAAGAGGGTAATGGTGCTAGAATACAAATGTACAGTAGTAGTCGCAGCCCTCAAGTCGTTCACTTTGAACTGCAGTAGCCTTGTCGGCTCAAGCGTTTTTGTGGCACAGATGGGCATTCATTATATTTCATGGCATCTCTACCTGGGTGAAATACATACAGGTACGTTACATACTTTCAAATACTTGAGGTGGGCCTGATTTAGCAAGAGTTTGCACTTTTGGGGGGGACTAGTCAATTGGTTCTATTGTAAGACAAGCTAAATCAAGCACACTTCCAAGTATCAATGTATTTGACCCAGGTCTGATCTCTGCACACTCTACATTAAAATGAATTGTCAATACATTCAATGAACTGAAAAACTTCATGTCCATTTCTTGCTATGGTAGTCTTCTGTTTTCAATACCGCTAAGTGAAGTGTCAATCTTTAGGAATCCCTGTCACTTCATATTCAATCTTGTTCTGAGGGCTGAATGTGATTTGTTCGATTGCTCAGCGGGAAGAGCTTACAATGACCAGTGAGTGACTAAAACTAACTCACTTCCTGACATTTGTTGGTGGTGGAGGGCGTAACACATGGGTTGCTGTGCTGAGGGTTCCTGGCTCAAATCCCTGTGTGCTTTCAATTTTCTAGCTCAATGATCAGTGAGTCAAATTAAATAAATGCTTGTAGGGAGGTGGCAGGCGCGTTAAATACAGGTTGAGACAAGGTCCCTGTTAACCAATCACGTTTCACATTTGCCTAACCCTTTCTTGTGATGGGGTCCTGGGTGGCAGAGGTAGTAACACGAGGGTGTCCATGCATTAGGTCCTTGGTTCGATTCCTCGTGTGGCTTTTAAAATAACTTAACCAATTACACTCCTTTCTGCCCTCAGAACAAGAAAATAAGGGTTTGATTCAATCTGTATCGTGGAAGTTCAGTGCTATAGCGCAATTGACACTTAATGTCCCACGTTCACAGAGATTGCTCTCATGGTAAACTTTGCATATAGGCTCAACAGCTTCTACCCCCCCAAGCCATTAGACTGTTGAACAATTCATGAACATTTACACTGATACCCCCTCCCCTCTTGTACACCTTTGCTACTTGCCGTTTATTTGTTACCTATGCAGTCACTTCGCCCCCACCTACATGTACAGATTACCACTGCACACTGACTCGGTACCGGTGCCCCATCTATATAGCCTGGTTATTCTTAGTGTTACTTTTTATTTTAGCCTACTAAATATTTTCTTTTTGAACTGCATTGGAGGTTAAGGGCTTGTAAGTAAGCATTTCAAGGTAAAGTCTACACTTGTTTGATTTGATATATCGGCTCAATCGCAAACTACCTTTAAATTTCAAATCGCACTGAACTTCCACGATACGGATTGAATCGAGCCCTTTGTTTTTCTTTCATGCCCATGAAATAAATCATTGTTGACCTGCTGACATTGTTAATAGTACTAATTATTAATAAAGGGACAAGACAGAAAGTGAATTGGCATCCTCTTTCTCTCGGACTCCATTACGCATTAATGTATTGGTCAATGGTGCTTTGGCTAGTCCCTCAATCAGAAACAGTGACAAAGGTGTGATCAATGGACATTACATCACCACTGTCAAAACTACGTAGTGTGTTTTCCAGGCTAATCAGAGCACCTCAAAGCCAGGCATGTGAAGCTGCATTCTATTCGAGATGGAGCTTCTGCTTACCCCTAACCTAATTGTCTAAGATCCATGAAGAGAAGTGAACAAGGATAGATGGGAGGGGACAACCATATGAAATGGAATGCAGCCTAGGTGACACCATAGCCTTGACCAATGCACTCAGGAAACCCTGTGTGACCATGAATGAAACATGATTAGAGTGACTTATCAATATTATGAAACAGACGTCACCCTCTTACTATATCAACAGGCAGTATAAACTCTAGAAACTGATACATTATCGCCAGCAATCATCTTTAATTATCTGTTTGAGTTACGATCTTCCAAATGTACAACTCAATGACATTTACAACAAACATTTATACTGTAACGCAGTTAGTTTGTAGTTACATCTTGATTGGATTGTGTCTTTGTAAAGTTACAAATCTGAAATTACCATTCATACCTGACAAAAAAAACAAATTTAACAAGACTGATTAGTAAACAAATAATTTATATTTTTAAAAAACGCCTATGTCACCAGACGTTGCCTAACGCAGTATCCATCATGCTGGAATGGGCATGTTCTCGATACTTGGAGTGGGAGAGAAACCATCACACATGCAAACAAAGCGCTGGCTGGGATAAACCATAGAGAAATACCACACGTAGACGGGAGATCTTCTCTGGCTGTCTGGACTGGCCCATTCTGACAGGGTTATGGGGAGGTTCTCGTAGCTGTCAGGGAGACCACAGTGACCATGTGAAACGATGCAGCCAGATTCAAATCGACGGTGACGTTCCAGGTCATCTCTTTTGCAGTCGCGTTATATAGATGATCAGATCTCACAACACCTGGAGAAGTGTTAAATAACTTAGGAACCACATTAATATGATACAGAAATCTTCTGAAATGTGCAGCGCTACGGCAAAAAAGACACCCTGGAACCCCCACCCCAAAATCAGTCTTCCCTGGCGCACCTGGCTCATCATAATCCATTCAGACATATACTACACACCTGGTAGGGCTGACTGCTTCACTGTACACTCCGAGACCAGGGAGAGAGTGACTGTTCATCTGGGGGATCTAACTTGTAACTTATACAGGATTCCTCAATGTTAGGTGAGAATTATTACATGCTAGTGGAGTCAGCCTAGGGTATGTTCAGTTGGGGTTAAACATTTACAACATTGCAGATAGAAATCTAACACATTTAGTTAACAATTCCCTATTCTACTTGACAGACAGTCATATCTGTTCTACATAATATACTTACATCTGAACATTCTGTAACATTTCCCCATTCTAAACATACCCTTGATATAACAGTAAGGTTGTTTGAGACAGCAAGTTAAGTTTAAATCGGGTTTGTATGAAAGTTAAGGGAAGAGACAAGGATCGGTTGGGATTATCAAGAAAACTCCTTTGAAATGCCAGTTTAAGTACAACATGACTGAACTCTACTCAGCTCTGGAAGATCTTCCCAGGGCTGTGGTTTTGGGTATGCGAGGGTCAAAATTAACATGGATACACCATCAACTGGACTAAAACATGCAGTTCGTCTTCAACTCAAGCTAAGATGGGACATAGGATGGATGCATGGCTGCTTAGTTTGTTTTCAGACCAACCTACTCAGTTTTTTTTTGTTCTTTTGTATTGTTTTTCAACGGGTTTCACAGCTATGGTCATCATAAAAAGTGTTCTCTTTGTATGTCTATTGCAGAAAGAAAAGGCTGTCTTGTTTTTATTATGGAGGAGTACGCATGCGTGAGCGGCGGTAGTGTGGGAAGGCAGGCTAAAGGCAGGCTAAAGGCAGGCTAAAGGCAGGCTGTAAGGCAGGGGGGGTACGTTTTAGCTGGACCAGCTGGCTGTTGATAGGGGCAAAGGGACAGGATACCTTGGCACGTGATGATAGGACACACAGAGGGAAGTTCTGGAGAGAGAGGGAAGGGGGGCAGGGATTGGCTATGAGGCAGGCATTGGGGGGAGTGGGGGATTGCGGGCATTAAGAGTCCTTTAGCTCTGTGCCGTTAGCCTCTGCTCTGTGAGCGACGCCTGGTGGGACACCGTTTTGTTCTCGTGCGACCGCAGCTTGGAGACCACGTCGATGAAGGCCAGGCCCTGCACTTCTTTATGGAGAGGCTCTGGAGGAGGGAAAGATAACAGGTCTCATTCAGAAGTCTTTAGAGGAAGAGCATAAATCTAAACCAGAACATTCAGCTACATCCCAATGTCCATACTAGTACACCACTCTGCTATGCCTTAGCTTGGATATTGGAGCAGAAGTTGTGTCTAAGTGGCTGATTCAAAATGGCCGCCCCTTTTACCTGAGCCCATGACCGCACAGATGAGGATCATGGAGTTGTATTTGATCTCCGGGGCGGTCCTCTCGTCTGAGAGCAGCTTGTGGAGCACCTGCACCAGGCCAGCCCCGACAAAGTCCTTTTCAGCCCCCACTGAAACCATGAAAAACACAAGTCAGTGACTCATTTGTCCAATTGTTTTAATGCATTTCAATGCCCCACCAGAGTCAATGCTTTGCTTCTGAGAAAAGGGTGTACTGAGCACCCCGTTACAAATGCTTCAACAGTGAATTTAAATTTATACAGTGCGTCTCACTAGGTCAAAATTGCTTTCCATTGTATGGTTCTAACTCACCCTGTGCATCATCAAACTACTTGCAGTTGATTCAAGCCATGCAATATCAGGTCATGTTCAGTAAGCATGGAAAATTGAAATTATTTTTAAACCGAGTAAAACAGGAACTTTGCCTGCCCCCCCCCCCCCCCCCCCCCCCCCCCTCCATTTCTAAACATTTTACTACAGTATGCCCTACTGAACACAACCCAAGCACAGTCAAAGGAAGTGCTACCAATCTGGACTTTACAAAACCAAGTGGCTAACACAGTAGTCAGAATTAGGCTGCACTGTGACATGAACCTGACTGTGACCCCTGACTCTTACCCAGGTCCAACCCGGCGATGAGGCCCAGAGCCACCAGCGCCTCGTTCTGCATGATCATGTGTTCGCTCATCGCCATGACTACTAGGTGCTTCACACCTGCCCCCTGGATGACTGTTTTTACGACGTCCTAAAACCACAAAAACAAACATTTCAAATGGGGCACAATTCTAAAACGGGGATATTTTCTCCACCTTGTGGGGGAGCTACTGGGTGTGCAGGGTTTTGCTCCAGCCCTGCCCTAACCCACATACCCTCTACTAACCCGCTGCTCATCAGGACTCTGATTAGCTGAAATCAGGTGTGTAAGTTAGAGCAGGGTGGGAGCACAAACCTGCACACCCAGTGACTTTCCAGGAGGAGAGACCACTAGGCCAGTCCACCCCTGCTCTAAATGATACATGACTTGTATACGATGCGTAAGTATGACATCTCTAGCACTGCCACAGGGGTGCTATTCTGTCTAAAGACCTGCAAATAGGACAGAGGTCACAAATCTACAGATTAGAAGGAGAAAACCAGTCCGAGTAACACCGGAGTCATTCTCCCCTGAGATGAGACTGGATGGGAAGTGTAAGCAGAACTGCCAACGCTAGGTCTAGGCATTATCCCACAAGAAAGATTCTATTTCA
This sequence comes from Oncorhynchus clarkii lewisi, assembly GCF_045791955.1. Lineage (NCBI taxonomy): Eukaryota > Metazoa > Chordata > Actinopteri > Salmoniformes > Salmonidae > Oncorhynchus > Oncorhynchus clarkii. The sequence goes on along the minus strand of NC_092167.1, from coordinate 39,847,331 downwards.
GGAAGAGTTAGACAATGAATCACAGTCCGTTGTTCCCCTTTATGATCTCAACAGTTCCATTATGGGTCAGAATGTATTCTGTGGTCACAGCCAGCCAGCTAGTCAGTCACAGATGGTGTGTGTTTCCATGGCAGCTGGCCCTAACCTTTGATTTGCTGTGGCGGATGAGAGCTGAGAGCAGTCTGTTGGACTCTCCCATGACTCCTGCATGGTCCTTGGCCTCACACCACTCTACCAGACGCTCCACAAGCTTGGAATTGGTCCCCAGCTGGTCTGCCGCATCCGCTGGGGAGAAAACAATAGTTAACACTATTTTACATCCCCATTAACACTGGTAGCTCTCTGGTATATAGACTGAAATGACTCGACATAAAAACTGGTAACTTCTTGTTGAAATTATTTTTAAATGGGTCAATTCTTGGTAACAATGAGTACTTTCTAGTATTTGTTATAATGAATCTCTGAACTCCAAGAAGGAAGAGATAAAAAATCTGTATTGTAACACCATACAGGTATTAATGTCCTATCACCTTCAATTGCCTGCTATTCTAACACCCTGTCAACATCGCACTGTGACACTCCGGTCCATAGCGACTCAAAGATGGACTCCATCGATTGTGAGCAGTGTGTGAGCAGTGTGTCAAGAAGCAGTTTGGCTTGGCAGGGCCGTGTTTCGGAGGACGCATGGCTCTCGAAAATACTCTGCTGAATAAATAAAATCTTTGCACCTGGATTTTATACTGATTAATTTAAGGACAAATAGTGAGGTATGGAACAAATCAAGTTTAGAGCGTCATTAGGAAAGCATTCTCGCCTCCATTTCAGAAAAGGTTCCTTTAGATCTTTCTGCAAATTTAATGGGTTGAAACATTCACACATGACTGATTCTGGTCAATTTAAATAGAGCGCGAAGCACAGACGTCAGGGGCATCATTAGGAAGTTGTTCTACAGTGTATTAAATGAGCTATAATTGTGATATATAGGTGTTATAAAGATGCCCTACCCTGTGTGTCGATGAGCATGCGTAACGTCCCCAGCAGTTTGAACTGGACAGGAGGCATCTCTGACGGGAGGAACTTCAACACCGTATCGGACACACCAGCTGACAGCATTTTAGCCTTGTTCACCACTTAGGGAAAGATTATAAATAAAAGATTAAACATGTTAAATAAATAAATTCAAACTATGCTCCCTCCTCAAAGACATGTATAATCTGCTTTGTTTCCTTAGATATGGACTGTACATGTCAATGTTGTACACCATGAAAATAAACAATACACTAACTTAGCAACAATTGTATTCAACCAATATTAACCTAAGGCTCAAAGAAGGAACTTAAGTACAGGGAAGCACTTTTGACTAGAAGTTGTTTGTAGTTGCATTTGCCAAGACCTGCCCCCACCCACAGATCAAAGACGTACAGGGGAAGCACTTCTGACAGGAAATTAATGTTAAAAGACTTGCCTTGAACCTACGAGTCATATAGAAAATATAGAACACAGTATACTCAATCATGCATGGAGCGCCTTGGGCTTCTCACCAGGAATGGCCAGGTTGCGCAGGGCGCTGAGCGCGGCGTGCTGCACGGTGACGTTACCCTCCTCCACGTGGCGATCCAGCAGCTCCAGAAGCTTCTGAACAATGCCTGATTCCACCATCTGTATGCAGTTACCATCTGGGGGGGGGGGGGGGGGGGGGGGGGGGGTAGTAAGTAGTAATTAAGTAGTAAGTAGTAATTAAAGCCTCAATTTTCTAAACAATATTTTCCTGGCATTAATATTTCTGAAACTCTGTGGTGAAGCTGAGTAATGGCCTGGAATGACTGTCATGCTTGGGACTTGTATTCAGCTCTCTGAGTAAGAGTGTTTTCATTGGGGGGAACTTAACTAGGAAGAAAGTGGCGGGGCGTGCAAAAGTCGATTCTCTGTTCTACATGACAGAGAAGTGTGTTTGCTCTATATACAGAACATTTGGAAATTACTCATACCTTCCCTTTTCCACATTGTTTACAGCCTTATTCTAAAATGGACCGAATAAAATAAAATAAAAACTCAATCTACAAACAATACCCCATAATGACAAAGCGAAAAACGTTTTAGATTTTTTTATTAAAAATAAAAACAGAAATACCTTATTTACATAAGTATTCAGACCCTTTGCTATGAGGCTTGAAATTGAGCTGAGGTGAAACCTGTTTCCATTGATCATCCTTGAGATGTTTCTACAACATGATTGGAGTCCACCTGGGGTAAATTCAATTGATTGGACATGATTTGGAAAGGCACACGTCTATATAAAAGGTCCCACAGTTGACTGCATGTCAGAACAAAAACCAAGCCACGAGGTCGAAGGAATTGTCTGTAGAGCTCCGAGACAAGATTGTATTGAGGCACAGATCTGGGGAAGGTTACCAAAACATTTCTGCAGTATTGAAGGTCGCCAAGAACACAGTGGCCGCCATTCTTAAATGGAAGAAGCTTAGAACCACCAAGACTCTTCGTGGAACTGGCCACCTGGCCAAACTGAGCAATTGGGGGAGAAGGGCCTTGGTCAGGGAAGTGAACAAGAACCCGATGGGCACTCTGACAGAGCTCCATAGTTCCTCTGTGGAGATAAGAGAACCTTCCAGAAGGACAACAATCTCTGCAGCACTACCAATCAGGCCTTAATGGTAGAGTGGCCAGATGGAAGCCACTCCTCAGTAAAAGGCACATGACAGCCCGCTTGGAGTTTGCCATATAGCACCTAAAGGACTCAGACCATGAAAAACAAGATTCTCTGGTCTGATGAAACCAAGATTTAACTATTTGGCATGAAGGCCAAGCATCATGTCTGGAGGAAACCTGGCACCATCCCTACGGTGAGCATGGTGGTGGCAGCATCATGCTGTGGGGATATTTTTCAGTGGCAAGGACTGGGAGACTGGTCAGGATCGAGGCAAAGATGAACGAAGCAAAGTAGAGAGATCCTTGATGAAAACCTGCTCCAGAGTGCTGAGGACCTCAGACTGGGAGGTTCACCTTCCAAAAGGACAACGACCCTAAGCACACAGCCAAGACAATGCAGGAGTGGCTTCAGGACAAGTCTCTGAATGTCCTTGAGTTGCCCAGCCAGAGCTCGGACTTGAACCCGATCAAACATCTCTTGAGAGACCTGAAAATAGCTGTGCAGCGATGCTCCCCATCCCAACCTAACAGAGCTTCAGAGGATCTGCAGAGAAAAATGGGAGAAACTACCCCAATACAGGTGTGCCAAGCTTGTAGCGTCATACCCAAGAAGACTCAAGGCTGTAATTGCTGCCAAAGGTGCTTCAAAGTACTGAGTAAAGGGTCTGAATACTTGTATAAATGTGATTATTCATTTTTTTTGTATAAATTTGCAAAGAAATTCTAAAAACCTGTTTTTTGCTTTGTCATTATGGAGTACTGTCAGTGGATTAAGGCTGTAACTTAAACTGTGGAAAATGTCAAGGGGTCTGAACGCTTTCCAATCACACTGTGATTCTAGAATCTGAGTGTTATATTTTAGTCTTTCGTACTGGTCCCCTGTGAGAATTGAACCCACAACCCTGGCGTTGCAAGGGCCATGCTGTACCAACTGGGCCACATGGGACCCTGATCAGGGGTGCGAAGGTGAACGGCAAGGCAATGGAGCGACGAACTGCCCTTGCTGTCTCTGCCTGGCCGGCTCCCCTCTTTCCACTCGGATTCTCTGCCTCTGACCTTATTACGGGGGCTGAGTCACTTGCTTACTAGTGCTCTTCCCTAGGAAGGGTGTGTCACTTGAGTGGGTTAAGTCACAAACGTGATGGTCAGAGACCATGGTCGTGTGGTGCCAGATCAACAACCTCTCCCTCAATGTGATCAAGACAAAGGAGATGATTGTGGACTACAGGAAAAGGAGATTTGAGCACGCCCCCATTCTCATCGATGGGGCTGTAGTGCAACATGTTGAGAGCTTCAAGATCCTTGGTGTCCACATCAACAACAAACTATCATGATCCAAACATACCAAGACAGTCGTGAAGAGGGCACAACAAAACCTATTCCCCCTCAGGAGACTGAAAAGATGTGTCATGGGTCCTCAGATCCTCAAAAGGTTCTACAGCTGTGCCATTGGTGGCGCCACACACTGCCTGGTGTGGCAACAACTCGGCCTCCGACCGCAAGTCACTACAAAGGGTAGTGTGTACAGTCCAGTACATCACTGGGGCTATACTCAGCCTCGTCTCAGGGTAATAAGTTGGTGGTTTGTTGATACCCCTCTAGTGGTGTGGGGGCTGTGCTCTAGTGGTGTGGGGGCTGTGCTTCGGCAAAGTGGATGGGGTTATATCCTCAGTGTCACCCGACCCACCCGTCTCCAGTATCTATGCTGCAATAGTGTATGTGCCAGGGGACTGGGGTCAGTCTTATATCTGGTGTCCTGTGTGAATTTAAGTTCTCCCTCCCTCTCCCCTCCCGGAGGACCTGAGCCCTAGTATTATGCCTCAGGTAAGACTGGCTGTCCCCAGCACCTCGTCATGCTGCTGCTCCAGTTTCAACTGGTCTGCCTGTGGCTAGGGAATCCTGACCTGGTCACTGAACGTGCTACCTTACCTGCTGTTTTCAACTCTCTCTACCTGCGGTCTCAAACTCAATGCTTGGCTATGAAAAGCCAACTGACATTTACTCCTGGGGCTACTGACCTGTTGCACCCTCTACAACCACTGATTATTATTATTTGACCCTGCTGGTTATCTATGAAGGTTTGAACATCTTGAAGAACAATATGGCCATGTACTCTTATAATCCCCACGCGGCACAGTCAGAAGAGGTTCCTCTCTAGAGAGGAAGTTCCTCTCTAGAGAGGAAGTTCCTCTCTAGAGAGGAAGTTCCTCTCTAGGTTCCTGCCTTTCTAGAGAGTTTTTCCTAGCCACCGTGCTTCTATTGCATTGCTTGCCCTTTGGGGTTTTAGGCTGGATTTCTGTATAGCACTTTGTGACATCTGCTGATGTAAAAAGGGCTATAAATAAAGTTGATTGATTGATTGATCAACTGGTGCTGTGGTGCTTATTACTGGAGAGAGAAGTGTATCTGTTCTACATGATGTTTCCAGTGTGAGTGATGAGATTAGTCAAGAGGCAGTTTTATCCTGAATAACCCATTTTGTTGGTTCCCTATCCCAGCAGGCAAAACTGGTTGAATTATTTCAGTTCAACATAATGTAATTTCAACATGGTAACGATGTCCTTTCAACAGTGCAATTACTTAATTTCAACCAGGTTTGCCCACTGAGCTGTTACTACAGACAACATGCGCAGTAATCTCTTTACCGTTGCGGGCAAAGTTGGCAATGGCCAGTGCCCCTGCCAACTGCAGCTGGTGGTTGTGGGATGGTACCCAGGAAAGGACCCTCTCGAACACACTGCCCTTGCCCGCGTCAAACAGCTTCTGCATGGACTCATCTGAAGGGAGAGAGATGTGGAGAGGCTGTCAACACAAAACACCTGCCCACAGCACCAGAGGGGAGAGAGATGTCAAAACACCTGCCCACAGCACCAGAGGGGAGAGAGATGTCAAAACACCTGCCCACTGCACCAGAGGGGAGAGAGGCCATCAAAATGTCACAGCAGTTATTTACTAAACAAAAAAAATACACAGACCACACACAAATAAGCATATATGTTTCTGGAAGAAAATGTTACAGGATAAATGTCCTACTTCTTGGCTTTAGTATAACAAAGTGGTGAGTGAAGATTGGAAGGCAAGTAGAATGCTATGTTTATGTTTTGAGGAACAGAAATGGGAATGGAAATGATCTATACTGTTCCGGAACAGAACCGTTACTTTAAAAGCATACATTCCGGGCATTTTTATTATTATTTTTTAAATAGATCAAATAGGCCCCACAAAAACAAAACAAAAAAAATCACTACAAAGCACCTACGCAAGCACCTGTCTGCCAGCTGTAAATCTTTGCCAGTGTGTGTCGCGTGCACGTTTGTATGCTACCTTGCCTCTACTCCCTCAAAAGCATAGGCTACTGATTTTACGAGCGTGATTTGGAAGATGGGGAGAGATTATTAATTTGAGAATAATTAATTAACTTTTTCAAAACGCTAGTAACGGATACTATAGTTATCACGTTTGATTTATTTAACAAAAAAAACAAAAAAAAGGTACAACGTTTTAAATCTGGTGCTGCTCTGCACACCCAAATGTAGTTAACGAAGGTTCAAATCAGGAAGGCTTGTCTGAATACTTGTCCAACTTCATCCAGTAAGCATAACATCATTCACTTTGTTTCCTAGTCTATGGGCCGAGTGGGAATAAATCACCAGCATAGTCTCGTTTCTTCTCCTCTCCTATAAGCCATGTGTGAAACATCATTCTCCTATTTACCTTATAGCCTAGGAGCACTCCCCCCCCCCAAAAAATAAAAAAAATACACATTCCGCATGCTTGTCTATACAGAAAAATAAAATACTTCACCAGAAAGCATGACTTAGCCACAGAGGAATCGAGGATCATTAGCTGTGGACTGTTTCACAAGCTCGTAGGCCTATCAATGCCTATTTGAGAAGACCAGTATTTGGGCTGCGCGTGTGGCAATAGGACTAGCTGATTATTGAGTTGAGGCTGTCAGTGAAATGTTGAGACAAGATAGGGGAGGGGTGTGGCGACGATACAGGAGAGTCTTTCTCCAGAACGGAAGAAGCTGGCGATCTTGTAATTATTGACTTAACTTTCATCATTTCAAATTCCGATTTTTACGATGAACCACGTGGCAAGGATTTTTTAGAAACCAAAACGTTATTATTGAAATGAAATATTAAAACCATAACTGGCATGCAGAATGGCAGAAAATGTTAGGATCAATTGTAAGCTTCCACAAATCTGAAACTCACCGGCCGCCTATGAAGTCTGAAGCATTTTGAAAACATAATTGCTTGAATCCTGAATGTTTTATTTTATGGAGGCATGTCTAACACCTATGAGGCAGGCCTACCATCTACCAATCCTACCATTGAGACATGCCCCATAACAAAAATAAAAACGGCAGGATTCATCCAATTAAGTTAGTTTTCAAAATTCATACTGCCTTCAGCTCAAATTGTAAAGTGTTTGGTGATGCACTAATAGCCTGCTGCCTGCACTTGAATGGTGTTGGATTCCAGCTCGAAATATACGTCATGTTATCATAGTAGAACTTATTGATTACTTTCCATGTAAAAGGAATGTAAAGTCAGCAAAAAAAGAAACGTCCCCTTTTCAGGACCCTGTCTTCAAGATCATTTGTAAAAATCCAAATAACTTCAGACTAGAGGTCGACCGATTATGAATTTTCAACGCCGATACCGATTATTGGAGGACCATAAAAGCCGATACCGATTAAATCGGCCAATTTTAATTTTTTGCTTTGTAATAATGACAATTACAACAATACTGAATGAACACTTATTTTAATTTAATATAATACATCAATAAAATCAATTTAGCCTCAAGTAAATAATGAAACATGTTCAATTTGGTTTAAATAATGCAAAAACAGTAAGAACAGTAAGAAAAACAGAAGTAAAAGTGCAATATGTTCCATGTAAAATATGTGCCATGTAAGAAAGCTAACGTTTCAGTTCCTTGCTCAGAACATGAGAACATATGAAAGCTGGTGGTTCCTTTTAACATGAGTCTTCAATATTCCCAGGTAAGAAGTTTTAGGTTGTAGTTATTATAGGACTATTTCCCTCTATACCATTTGTATTTCATTAACCTTTGACTATTGGATGTTCTTATAGGCACTTTAGTATTGCCAGTGTAACAGTATAGCTTCCGTCCCTCTCCTCGCTCCTCCCTGGGCTCGAACCAGGAACACATCGACAATTAGCGCGCCCTAACTAGCTAGCCATTTCACTTCAGTTACACGAGCCTCATCTCGGGAGTTGATAGGCCTGAAGTCATAAACAGCGCAATGCTTGACGCACAACAAAGAGCTGCTGGCAAAACGCACGAAAGTGCTGTTTGAATGAATGTTTACGCGCCTGCTTCTGCCTACCATCGCTCAGTCAGATTATATGCAACGCAGGACACGCTAGATAATATCTAGTAACTAGTGATTGATTGTTTTTTTATAAGATAAGTTTAATGCTAGCTAGCAACTTACCTTGGCTTACTGCATTCGCGTAACTCCTTGTGGAGTGCAACGAGAGAGAGGCAGGTCGTTATTGCGTTGGACTAGTTAAGGTTGCAAGATTGGATCCCCCGAGCTGACAATGTGAAAATCTTGGCGGTTAACCCACTGTTCCTAGGCCGTCATTGAAAATAATAATGTGTTCTTAACTGACTTGCCTAGTTAAATAAAGATTAAATAAAGGTGTAAAAATCGTCAAGTCGGTGCCCAAATATACCGATTTCCGATTGTTATGAAAACTTGAAATCGGCCCTAATTAAAATCGGCCATTCCGATTGATCGGTCGACCTCTATTTCAGACCTTCATTGTAAAGGGTTCAAACACTGTTTCCCATGCTTGTTCAATGAACCAAAAACAATGAAGATGCACATGTGGAACGGTCGTTAAGACACTAACTGCTTACAGACAGTAGACAATTAAGGTCAGTTATGAAAACTTAGGACACTAAGAGGCCTTTCTACTAACTCTGGAAAACACCAAAAGAAAGAAGCCCAGGTTCCCTGCTCATTTGCATGAACGTGCCTTAGGCATGCTGCAAGGAGGCATGAGGACTGCAGATGTGGTCAGGGCAATAAATTGCAATGTCCGTACTCGCAGTAGCAGACCACGTGTAACACCTGCACAGGATCGGTACAGCCGAACATCACACCTGTGGGACAGGTACAGGATGGCAACAACAACTGCCCGAGTTACACCAGGAACGCACAATCCCTCCATCAGTGCTCAGACTGTCCACAATAGGCTGAGAGTGGCTGGATTGAGGGCTTGTAGACCTGTTGTAAGGCAGGTCCTCACCAGACATCACCGCCAACAACATTGACTATGGGCAAACCCACCGTCGCTGGACCAGACAGGACTGGCAAAAAGTGCTCTTCACTGACGAGTCAGGGTTTTGTTTCAGCAGGGGTGATGGTCGGATTCGTGTTTATCATCAAAGGAATGAGCGTTACACCGAGGCCTGTACTCTGGAGCAGGATCGATTTGGAGGGTCCGTCATGGTCTGGGGCGGTGTGTCAAAGCATCATCGGACTGAGCTTGTTGTCATTGCAGGCAATCTCAACGCTGTGCGTTACAGGGAATACATACTCCTCCCTCATGTGGTACCCTTCCTGCAGGCTCATCCTGACAATGCCACCAGCCATACTGCTCGTTCTGCAAGACAGGAATATCAATGTTCTGCCATGTCCAGCGAAGAGCCCGGATCTCAATCCCATTGAGCACGTCTGGAACCTGTTGGATCGGAGAGTGAGGGATAGGGCCATTCCCCCCAGAAATGTCCGGGAACTTGCAGGTGCCTTGGTGGAAGTGTGGGGTAACATCTCACAGCAAGAACTGGTAAATCTTGTGCAGTCCATAAGGAGGAGATGCACTGCAGTACTTAATGCAGCTGGTGGCCACACCAGATACTGACTTACTTTTGATTTTGACCCCCCCCCCCCCTTCGTTCAGGGACACATTCCATTTCTGTTAGTCACATGTCTGTGGAACTTGTTCAGTTTATGTCTCAGTTGTTGAATCTTCTGTTCATACAAATATTTACACATGCTAATAAGTTTGCTGAAAATAAACGCAGTTGACAGTGAGAGGACGTTTCTTTTTTTGCTGAGTTTATATGTTGGGGTCATTGAAGGGTGAAAAGGGACTTGGTGTATGTTTATAAAGCATGTTTTACTCCAGCAACAATAACCTGTGGAGCAGCAGGAGAAATCCCACTGTGCGCGTAGGATAGTTGTGTTGGATAAATAAGATAAACGATGACTAACAGATACACACACAGGCCAATTTAAATTACACAAAATTATGCAATTGAACCTATAGACCGATAAGCATGACAGTCAAATCCATTTCCATCGATTGGTATTTCCATCAATTAAAAAGCATTATTTTGCAATGCATTTTCCTTTCTCCCGGTAAGTTTTTATTTAAAAATCGGCTTTTCATAATATTTTTGGGCCAAAAGCCGGCAATTGCTGGCTAACGGAAATCGATGTTGGTGTGTGTGTGTGTGTGTGTGTGTGTGTGGAGTACCTCCCAAAAGCAGCAGCACCATCAGATCTGAGGCAGTCTTGAGCTGGGCCACATCCTCATCCCTCTCCCCATTCACGGTGTGAGTCACCACATCTAACAGACACTCCACCAGGCCCGCCTCCACCAACTGCAGCTTGATCACATCTGAGAGACAGTTACACAAAATTAGAAAATGACAGCATTTCCTGGAGGTGGATTAACTATCAACAACTCCCACACACCCCACTTTTGTTCCTTTAGACTATACACCCCAATCATTGTCAATTTCTGTCCGTCAAAAGTACTTGAGTCAACAATTATTCGGACTGTGTGAGTTTGTCGGACAATCGTTAACTGTAGTCATTCATCCGGCAATAACTGTTGGGAGCTGGAAACACAAGCATTTCATTACACCCGCAATAACATCTGCAAGTGAGCAGTAACATTTGATTTGAAATGACTCGCATTGAAAAAGCATTGGCTGCATCTGAAATTCTCAGACACAAAATCCCAGTGTTCTGACAGCCTCATCTTTTTCAGGATGTATATCTTGATATTTTCTTTGTGTACTCAATTCCTACCTGAGTGTCAGAGTAAAAAATAACACAGCAAAAAATAAAATATATATATATTTTTTTTTTAGGTGTCCACTGTCCAGACATGGATAATGATGGTTCAGTATACACCCAGTGTACAAAACATTAAGAACACCTGCTCTTTCAATGACAGACTGACCAGGTGAAAGCTATGGTCACTTGTTAAATCCACTAGATAAAGGGGAAGACAGGTTAAAGAAGGATTTTTATGTCTTGAGACAGTTGAGACATGGATTGTGTGTGTGTGCCATTCAGAGGGTGAATGGGAAAGACAAAAGATTTAAGTGCCTTTGAATGGGGTATAGTAGTAGGTGTCAGGTGCCCTGGTTTGTGTCAAGTACTGCAACGCTGCAGGGTTTTTCATGCTCAACAGTTTCCTGTGTGAATCAAGAATGGTCAGCCAGCCAAAACAGATGACACAAAAAAATTATTCACTCCAGCAGGGAACTGATTACAGGAATACTTCATGTTGTAAGCGGAGACAGAGTGGGCGCAGTTAGACAGAAGCAAATATAAAAGGAAAATGCTATATTTAGTTGTAAGACGTGAGCGCCCAGAGTCCGCAGCTGAACTGAAGGACTTCCATGTGATTTGCTGAACGAATGCAGTCCACTCTAGAACATGGCTATGAACTGGAAATCCTGTCTCACTTTTGTTGTTTCATTTCTGGTCTTCAAGTTATCCCACTTAAGTAAGTCTAACAATTCAGTTATCTTGAATTCATATAATCTTACCAGTAATATAGACGGAGTGATTATTTAAAAAAAGTGTTACTAAATATGCAGATGAGAACATCAAGTTTTATGTGGTCAATTATTTGCTAGGTCAAAGGTTTGTTTGAAAATAAAAATGGTTTCGACACACATTCAACACAGTAATGAATTGTTCATTTTGGATAAAAATGTTTGGACATAGCCCTATATCCAAACTCTGTCCTATTTGCCTATTTTCAAAAGGTACTGGATGTTTGTGCCATTTGTGCTAACCATCTACAATGTCAAAGTACAGCACACAGTATGGTTGTACTGTACAACTCAACCAACTATTTCTAAAAACCCCAGGAGTAAGAAATGGAACGGCACACTTCCTGAACCACCTAAATCTGGAGTGGCAGGTACCCACCCTACTGGTTAAGAGCGTTGGGACAGTAACTGAAAGGTCGCTGGTTCGAATCCCCAAGCCGACATGGTGAAAAATCTGCCGGTGTTCCCTTGAGAAAGGCACTTAAGGTTAATTGCTCCTGTAAGTCACTCTGGATAAGAGTGTCTGCTAAATGACTCAAATGGAAATATTTCACAGAACAGCTTTGGCTCAGTGGATAATGCCTTTTATGAGAATGAGGTTCTATAAAACCTATTTTTTTCTGTCTTCGTAGCGGAGTTTGAGACCACTGTTCCCAGTGAGACGCAGCTTGCCATCCTGGGGCAACATATAGTCCTAGACTGCAGCTTCCCTGTGGACAAACAATGGGATCGAACGCGGTGCCAGATTGAATGGAAGTTAGACAAGGTGGTGGTCCACAGTTTCTACTATGGTCAGGACCACCTGAACGACCAGAGCAGTCGCTATGTCAACAGAACCAGCCTGTACCACTCTGATATACAGAAGGGGAACGCTTCTCTCAGGCTGGAACGTGCCACTCTGGGAGATGAGGGAAACTATACCTGCACTGTGCACACAGAAATGGGCCCAAAGAGGACATCTGTATCCCTTAAATTAGCAGGTAACACCCACATCTTTATTTCTGCTTTTTGGAACAAGGAATAAAAGTATTTATTCCTAATTTTTTGAGAAACAATCAAGCACCTTGTATAAGAGATATATATGACTTGTGATTTTGCACTCTTTACAAACATGTTATTCAGTAGAACATTTAGTTGCTTTAACAGCAATTTGTCGCCAATGAAGTAGATAGGGGTTGTTATGGTCACGCTCCCCTTCATATTCTTAGCAACTACACTTCTGCAGAAGGCATACAGTTAGTCATGATACTACTTTAACATCCAATTCTATCATTGTTCTGTATAGCATTCTACCCTGAGCCTCGCCTGAAGTTCTCAACCTCTGCCTGTGGTGTGGAGCTACTCTTGACCACCGAGGGGTACCCCCGACCCTCAGTGCAGTGGCTGACTGTCAGTGGCGAGGACGTCGGCGACGACACAGTCACACACCTCTCCCAGGACACACAGGGCCTATACACTGTTTCGAGCACAGTATCCCTGCAAGGAGCGGTCAATAAGACCCTGACGTTTGTCTTAAAGAACGAGGCCCTGGGACAGGAGATCAGGAGAAACATCACACTTCTCTCAGGTAACTTAAAGGACAAGGAAATATCATTATTTATACAGCAGTGCATTTGTTGTAAAGTGAAAATGAAAAGGTAGGTTGTCGGTAGTTTATATATTAAGTGAAACTGGAAGTAAGAGAGGCAGGCCTACGTAGATAATGTGTTGTTGTGATAATGTGTTGTTATATATTAAGTGAAACTGGAAGTAAGAGAGGCAGGCCTACGTAGATAATGTGTTGTTGTGATAATGTGTTATATACAGTGCCTTGCGAAAGTATTCGGCCCCCTTGAACTTTGCGACCTTTCGCCACATTTCAGGCTTCAAAAATAAAGATATAAAACGGTATTTTTTTGTGAAGAATCAACAACAAGTGGGACACAATCATGAAGTGGAACGACATTTATTGGATATTTCAAACTTTTTTAACAAATCAAAAACTGAAAAATTGGGCGTGCAAAATTATTCAGCCCCTTTACTTTCAGTGCAGCAAACTCTCTCCAGAAGTTCAGTGAGGATCTCTGAATGATCCAATGTGGACCTAAATGACTAATGATGATAAATACAATCCACCTGTGTGTAATCAAGTCTCCGTATAAATGCACCTGCACTGTGATAGTCTCAGAGGTCCGTTAAAAGCGCAGAGAGCATCATGAAGAACAAGGAACACACCAGGCAGGTCCGAGATACTGTTGTGAAGAAGTTTAAAGCCGGATTTGGATACAAAAAGATTTCCCAAGCTTTAAAACATCCCAAGGAGCACTGTGCAAGCGATAACATTGAAATGGAAGGAGTATCAGACCACTGCAAATCTACCAAGACCTGACCTGGCAAAAGACCTGAGACTGGGACGGAGATTTGTCTTCCAACAAGACAATGATCCAAAACATAAAGCAAAATCTACAATGGAATGGTTCAAAAATAAACATATCAAGGTGTTAGAATGGCCAAGTCAAAGTCCAGACCTGAATCCAATCGAGAATCTGTGGAAAGAACTGAAAACTGCTGTTCACAAATGCTCTCCATCCAACCTCACTGAGCTCGAGCTGTTTTGCAAGGAGGAATGGGAAAAAATGTCAGTCTCTCGATGTGCAAAACTGGTAGAGACATACCCCAAGCGACTTACAGCTGTAATCGCAGCAAAAGGTGGCGCTACAAAGTATTAACTTAAGGGGGCTGAATAATTTTGCACGCCCAATTTTTCAAGTTTTTGATTTGTTAAAAAAGTTTGAAATATCCAATAAATGTCGTTCCACTTCATGATTGTGTCCCACTTGTTGTTGATTCTTCACAAAAAAATTGTTTTATATCTTTATGTTGGAAGCCTGAAATGTGGCAAAAGGTCGCAAAGTTCAAGGGGGCCGAATACTTTCGCAAGGCACTGTATTAAGTGAAACTGGAAGTAAGAGAGGCAGGCCTACGTAGATAATGTGTTGCAAAGCGAATCTGACTGTCTTTTCACTTTTTTTTTAATAACAGGAAATAGTGTTGATGTGTCACCTGGGGTTTACCAAGAGAGATGGTGGTTTGTTATTACTGTCCTGGCTGTGATGCTGAAATACTTGTTGTGTAACTAAAATGTAACCATTTGTTGTTTTGCTTCTTGGACTAATTTGTAATGATGCACAATGCCACTAAGAAAATTGAATAAACTGTACAGAATGCATCTGTAAATAAGTAAGTTTGCTATGCTGCATTTACAATTATTATGTTGATCTATGTACTGTATATTACAGGCATATGTCCTAACATCGGTAATACCCTTTTGAAACTAGGGGGCAAAAATAACGTTCCCAAATTAAACCGCCTATTTCTCAGGACCAGATGCTAGAATATGCATATTATTGACAGCTTAGGATAGAAAACCCTCTAAAGTTTCCAAAACTGTGAAAATATTGTCTGTGAGTGTAACAGAACTGATATTGCAGGCGAAACCCTGTTCCTCTGCACCCCTATTTGGCCATTGAAAGGGATATCAACCAGATTCCTTTTTCTACGTATTCCCTAAGGTGTCTAAAGCACTTTGACGTAGTTTCACGCCTTTATGTTGAAGAATGAGCGTAAACGACTACATTGCGTAAGTGGCCAGCTGAGGGCTCTCAGAGTGATTCTTGCGTAAAAGACAAAAGGTAGTCGTGACCGCTATTTCCGGTGGATTTCTCAACATAAAGTGACCAACAAACTGAGGTATTTTGGGTATAAAAATAATCTTTATGGAACAAAAGGAACATTTGCTGTCTAACTGGGAGTCTCGTCAGTGAAAACATCCGAAGATCATCAAAAGGTAAACGGTTAATTTGATTGCTTTTCTGATTTGTGACCAAGCTTCCTGCTGCTAGCTGGACATATTGCTATGCTAGGCTATCGATAAACTTACAAACGCTTGTCTTGCTTTGGCTGTAAAGCATAATTTCAAAATCTGAGATGACAGGGTGATTAACAAAAGGCTAAACTGTGTTTCACTATATTTCACTTGTGATTTCATGAAAATTAATATATATTTTTTTACCGTTGCGCTATGCTAATTAGTGGAGTTGAGGACAATTCTCCTGGATCCGGGATGGGTAGTTCCAAGATAAATTCCTTAGTGTTGCCGCAAAAAGTCTCTGGCCTTATAGAACACCTACTCATTCAAGGGTTTCTTTATTTGACTATTTTCTACATTGTTGAATAATAGACATCAAAACTATTAAATAACACATGGAATCAAAAAAAGTGTTAAAATACTTTGATTTGAGATTCTTCAAACGGCCACCCTTTGCCTTGATGACAGCTTTGCACACTCTGCATTCTCTCAACCAGCTTCACCTGGAATGCTTTTCCAACAATCTTGAAGGAGTTCCCACATAAGCTGAGCACTTGTTGGCTGCTTATTCACTCTGCGGTTCGACTCATCCCAAACCATCCCAATTTGGTTGAGGTCAGGGGATTGTGGAGGCCAAGTCATCGGATGTAGCAACCCCATCAATCTCCTTGGTCAAATAGCCCTTACACAGCCTGGAGGTGTGTTGGGTCATTGTCCTGTTGAAAAAACAAACTCTAGTCCCACTAAGGGCAAACCAGTTGGGATGGTGTATCGCTGCAGATTGCGGTGGTAGCCATGCCGGTTAAGTGTGCCTTGAATTCTAAAATATTTAGACTGTCACCAGAAAAGCACCCACACACCACCTCCATGCTTCACGGTGGGAAATACACAAGCGGAGATCATCCGTTCTCACAAAGACACAGCGGTTGGAACCAAAAATCTCCAATTTGGACTAATCAGACCAAAAGGACACATTTCCACCAGTCTAATGTCCATTGCTCGTGTTTCTTGGCCCAAGCAAGTCTCTTCTTATTGATGTCCTTTAGTAGTGGTTTCTTTGCAGCAATTCGACCATGAAGGCCTGATTCACACAATCTCCTCTGAACAGTTGATGTTAAGATGTGTCTGTTACTTGAACTCTGAAGCATTTATTTGGACTGCAATTTCTGAGGCGGGTAACGCTAATTAACTTATCCTCTGCAGCAGAGGTAACTCTAGGTCAATGACAGCCTAGGAACAATGGGTTAACTGCCTTGTTCAGGGGCAGACTGACACTTTACCTTGTCAGCTCGGGATTCGATCTTGCAACCTTCCCGTTACTAGTACAACACTAACCACCTGCCGCCTCATAGTGATTGAGGGTTTTTGTGACAGCACTTGAAACTTTCTAAGTTATTGAAATTTTCCGTATTGACTGACCTTCATGTCTTAAAGAAATGGACTATTGTTTCTCTTTGCTTATTTGAACGGTTCTTGCCATAATATGAACTTGGTCTTTTACCAAATAGGGATATCTTCTGTATACCACCAATACCTTGTCACAACACAACTGATTGGCTCAAACGCATTAAGGAAAGAAATTAACTTAAGGCACACCTGATAATTGAATGCCAAAAGAGTGCAAAGTGGTCATCAAGGCAAAGAGTGGCTACTTTGACAAATCTCAAATATATTTAGATTTGTTCAACACGTTTTGGGTTACTACATACCTGTCATTTAATCATTGTGATGTCTTCACTATTATTCTACAAAATAGTAAAAACCCTTGAATAATTGGGTGTCCTAAAACGAGAGAGAGCGTGAGCACACACAGAACAAAAATTTAAAACGCAACAATTTCAAAGATTTTAGTTAAAGTTCATAAGGAAATCAGTCAATTGAAATAAATTCATGAGGCCATAATACACTGCTCAAAAAAATAAAGGGAACACTAAAATAACACATCCTAGATCTGAATGAATGAACTGTTCTTATTAAATACTTTTTTCTTTACATAGTTGAATGTGCTGACAACAAATATCACACAAAAATTATCAATGGAAATCAAATGTATCAACCCATGGAGGTCTGGATTTGGAGTCACACAAAATTAAAGTGGAAAACCGCACTACAGGCTGATCCAACTTTGATGTAATGTCCTTAAAACAAGTCAAAATGAGGCTCAGTAGTGTGTGTGGCCTCCACGTGCCTGTATGACCTCCCTACAACGCCTGGGCATGCTCCTGATGAGGTGGAGGATGGTCTCCTGAGGGATCTCCTCCCAGACCTGGACTAAAGCATCCGCCAACTCCTGGACAGTCTGTGGTGCAATGTGGCGTTGGTGGATGGAGCGAGACATGATGTCCCAGATGTGCTCAATTGGATTCAGGTCTGGGGAACGGGCGGGCCAGTCCAAAGCATCAATGCCTTCCTCTTGCAGGAACTGCTGACACACTCCAGCCACATGAGGTCTAGCATTGTCTTGCATTAGGAGGAACCCAGTGACAACCGCACCAGCATATGGTCTCACAAGGGGTCTGAGGATCTCATCTCGGTAACTAATGGCAGTCAGGCTACCTCTGGCGGGCACATGGAGGGCTGTGCGGCCCCCCAAAGAAATGCCACCCCACACCATGACTGACCCACCGCCAAACCGGTCATGCTGAAGGATGTTGCAGGCAGCAGAATGTTCTCCACGGTGTCTGCAGACTCTGTCACGTCTGTCACATGTGCTCAGTGTGAACCTGCTTTCATCTGTGAAGAGCACAGGGCGCCAGTGGCGAATTCGCCAATCTTGGTGTTCTCTGGCAAATGCCAAACGTCCTGCACGGTGTTGGGCTGTAAGCACAACCCCCACCTGTGGATGTTGGGCCCTCATACCACCCTCATGGAGTCTGTTTCTGACCGTTTGAGCAGACACATGCACATTTGTGGCCTGCTGGAGGTCATTTTGCAGGGCTCTGGCAGTGCTCCTCCTGCTCCTCCTTGCACAAAGGCGGAGGTAGCGGTCCTGCTGCTGGGTTGTTGCCCTCCAACGGCCTCCTCCACGTCTCCTGATGTACTGGCCTGTCTCCTGGTAGCGCCTCCAAGCTCTGGACACTACGCTGACAGACACAGCAAGCCTTCTTGCCACAGCTCGCATTGATGTGCCGTCCTGGATGAGCTGCACAACCTGAGCCACTTGTGTGGGTTGTAGACTCCGTCTCATGCTACCACTAGAGTGAAGGCACCGCCAGCATTCAAAAGTGACCAAAACATCAGCCAGGAAGCATAGGAACTGAGAAGTGGTCTGTGGTCACCACCTGCAGAACCACTCCTTTATTGGGGGTGTCTTGCTAATTGCCTATAATTTCCACGGTTTTCATGGTTCAGGCTAGGCACCTTAACTCCACAGCATAGAATGACATTCTAGACCATTCAGTGTTTCCAACTTTGTGGCAACAGGTTTGGGGAAGGCCCTTCCCTGTTTCAGCATGACAATGCCCTGTGCACAATGCGAGGTCCATACAGAAATGGTTTGTCGAGATCAGTGTGGAAGAACTTGACTGGCCTGCACAGAGCCCTGACCTCAACTCCATCGAACACCTTTGGGATGAATTGGAAAGCCCACTGCGATATAACAGATTAAATATTGTGTACTTATGAGTTATACTTACCTAGTGGTCAAGATTGTTGGGACACTAACCGAAAAGGTCGCTGGTTCGAATCCCAGAGCCGGCAAGGTGGAAAAATCTGCCATTCTCCCCTTGAGCAAGGTAGTTAACCTCCAACAACTGCTCCCCTGGCTCCGATGACGTTGATTAAGGCGGGGGGCTGCCTTAACGTCATCGGTGCCGGGGGAGCAGTTGTTGGAGGTGAAATGCAGAAGCCACATTGTTTGAATGCAGTCAGTTGTACAACTGACTAGGTATCCCCCTTTCCCTCACCAGATTGATCTATTCATTTTGTTATTATTTTACATTAGTATATGGCTCCCCCTCTTGCCCATTCATTGTACTGCGGCAAGTGTGTAGTCTAGGACAAATGGAAGAAGTTGGGCGTTCGGTAGGAGTCCTAGCTAGACGTGTCTTGAACATACATAGCAGACCATATTATGTCTTTACAGTTCCAGTAATGTACGCTTTATATTGAACAGAGAATTCATTTTTGTTAATATAAATAATTGCGGCACCATGTTCCTGGATCTCGGAGTGCTTTTTGCCGTTTGGCTTTTGGGAATCTTGAATGTGGACTGTACGTGTTGGGGGAAAAAACCCGCTTCAGGCTTGGGCAGTGGCTATGGTCAAATGGTAAAGAGGTCACTACAGCAGTACGGTCATTGACGAGAGAAAGGTATACAGGGTTCGTGTGAGGGGAGAGCGAGATTAGATGTTTGAGTCTGGGATTGTATTGTGTATGCATGTGTGAGTGGGGTGCATATGCGTGCCTGAGAGAGGGAGAAGTTCTCTGGAGTAGAGTTAATCAGGACATCGTCTAAGAACATGGCAGAAGGGGAGAACTCAGTGTGCTGCCAAGAATGATGACAACAGTCAGTGAGTCTCTCCCTCTGTCACACATGCACACACACGCCGTCTCTCACAAAATGCACACACGCGCTCAGTCTAACACACGAGTGTAGAAAACATTAGGAACACATTCCAAATATTGAGTTGCACCCCCTTTTGCTCTTAGAACATCCTCAATTCGTCGGGGCATCAAATCAAATTTATTTGTCACATACACATGGTTAGCAGATGTTAATGCGAGTGTAGCGAAATGCTTGTGCTTCTAGTTCAGACAATGCAGTAATAACCAACGAGTAATCTAACCTAACAATTCCAAAACTACTACCTTATACACACACACACAAGTGTAAAGGGATAAAGAATATGTACATAAAGACATGAATGAGTGATGGTACAGAACGGCATAAGCAAGATCCAGTAGATGGTATCGAGTACAGTATATACATATGAGATGAGTAATGTAGGGTATGTAAACAAAGTGGCATAGTTTAAAGTGGCTAGTGACACATGTATTACGTAAAGATGCAGTAGATGATAGAGTACAGTATATACATATGATGAGAAATGTAGGGTATGTAAACATTATATTAAGTAGCATTGTTTAAAGTGGCTAGTGATATATTTTACATCAATTTCCATCAATTCCCATTATTAAAGTGGCTGGAGTTGAGTCAGTGTGTTGGCAGCAGCCACTCCATGTTAGTGGTGGCTGTTTAACAGTCTGATGGCCTTGAGATTGAAAAACAGCTTCTGTCTCTCGGTCCCTGCTTTGATGCACCTGTACTGACCTCGCCTTCTGGATGATAGCAGGGTGAACAGGCAGTGGCTCGGGTGGTTGTTGTCCTTGATGATCTTTATGGCCTTCCTGTGACATCGGAGGGTGTAGGTGTCCTAGAGGGCAGGTAGTTTACCCCCGGTGATGCGTTGTGCAGACCTCACAACCCTCTGGAGAGCCTTACGGTTGTGAGCGGAGCAGTTGCCGTACCAGGCGGTGATACAGCCCGACAGGATGCTCTCGATTGTGTATCTGTAGAAGTTTGTGAGTGCTTTTGGTGACAAGCCAAATTTCTTCAGCCTCCTGAGGTTGAAGAGGTGCTGCTGCGCCTTCTTCACGATGCTGTCTGTGTGGGTGGACCAATTCAGTTTGTCTGTGATGTGTACGCCGAGGAACTTAAAAAAAAACTTACTACCCTCTCCACTACTGTCCCATCGATGTGGATAGGGGGGGGGGGGTGCTCCCTCTGCTGTTTCCTGAAGTCCACAATCTCCTTAGTTTTGTTAACGTTGAGTGTGAGGTTATTTTCCTGACACCACACTCCGAGGGCCTTCACCTCATCCCTGTAGGCCGTCTCGTCGTTGTTGGTAATCATGCCTACCACTGAAGTGTCGTCCGCAAACTTGATGATTGAGTTGGAGGAATGCGTGGCCACGCAGTCGTGGGTGAACAGGGAGTACACGAGAGGGCTCAGAACGCACCCTTGTGGGGCCCCAGTGTTGAGGATCAGCGGGGTGGAGTTGTTACCTACCCTCACCACCTGGGGGCGGCCCGTCAGGAAGTCCAGTACCCAATTGCACAGGGTGGGGTCGAGACCCAGGGTCTCGAGCTTGATGACGAGTTTGGAGGGTACTATGGTGTTAAATGCTGAGCTGTAGTCGATGAACAGCATCCTCACATAGGTATTCCTCTTGTCCAGATGGGTTAGGGCAGTGTACAGTGTGGTTGAGATTGCATCGTCTGTGGACCTATTTGGGCGGTAAGCAAATTGGAGTGGATCTAGGGTGTCAGGTAGGGTGGAGGTGATATGGTCCTTAACTAGTCTCTCAAAGCACTTCATGATGACGGAAGTGAGTGCTACGGGGCGGTAGTCGTTTAGCTCAGTTACCTTAGCTTTCTTGGGAACAGGAACAATGGTGGCCCTCTTGAAGCATGTGGGCACAGCAGACTGGGATAGGGATCGATTGAATATGTCCGTAAACACACCAGCCAGCTGGTCTGCGCATGCTCTGAGGGCGCGGCTGTGGATGCCGTCTGGGCCTGCAGCCTTGCGAGGGTTAACACGTTTAAATGTTTTACTCACATCGGCTGCAGTGAAGGAGAGTCCGCATGTTTGGGTTGCGGGCAGTGTCAGTGGCACTGTATTGTCCTCAAAGCGGGCAAAAAAGTTATTTAGTCTGCCTGGGAGCAAGACATCCTGGTCCGTGACGGGGCTGGTTTTCTTTTTGTAATCCGTGATTGACTGTAGACCATGCCACATACCTCGTGTCTGAGCCGTTGAATTGTGACTCTACTTTGTCTCTATACTGATGCTTAGCTTGTTTGATTGCCTTGTGGAGGGAATAGCTACACTGTTTGTATTTGTTCATGTTTCCGGTCACGTTGCCCTGGTTAAAAGCAGTGGTTTGCGCTTTCAGTTCCACGCAAATGCTGCCATCAATCCACAGTTTCTGGTTTGGGAATTTTTTAATCGTTGCTATGGGAACGACATATTCAATGCACTTTCTAATGAACTCGCTCATCGAATCAGTGTATTCGTCAATGTTGTTGTTGGACGCAGTGCGGAACATATCCCAGTCCACGTGATGGAAGCAGTCTTGGAGCGTGGAATCAGATTGGTCGGACCAGTGTTGAATAGACCTGAGCGCGGGAGCTTCTTGTTTTAGCTTCTGTCTGTAAGTAGGGAGCAACGAAATGGAGTCGTGGTCAGCTTTTCGGAAAGGAGGGCGGGGGAGGGCCTTATATGCGTTGCGGAAGTTAGAATAGCAATGATCCAAGGTATTACCAGCCCTGGTTGCGCGATCGATATGCTGATACAATTTAGGGAGTCTTGTTTTCAGATTAGCCTTGTTAAAATCCCGAGCTACAATGACTGCAGCCTCAGGATATGTGGTTTCCAGTTTGCATAGAGTCAAATAAAGTTCGTTCAGGGCCATCGATGTGTCTGCTTGGGAGGAATATATACGGCTGTGATTATAATCGAAGAGAATTCCCTTGGTAGATAATGCGGTCGACATTTGATTGTGAGGAATTCTAAATCAGGTGAACAGAAGGACTTGAGTTCCTGTATGTTGTTGTGACCACACCACGTCTCGTTAACCATAAGGCATACGCCCCCGCCCCTCTTCTTACCAGAAAGCTGTTTGTTTCTGTCGGCGCGATGCGTGAAGAAACCAGCTGGCTGCACCGATTCCGTTAGCGTCTCTCGAGTGAGCCATGTTTCCGTGAAGCAAAGAACGTTACAGTCTCTGATGTCCCTTTGGAATGCTACCCTTGCTCGGATTTCATCAACCTTGTTGTCAAGAGACTGGACATTGGCGAGTAGTATGCTAGGGAGTTGTGCCCGTCTCCAGAGCCTGACCAGAAGACCGCTTTGTTTCCCTCTTTTACGACGTCTTTGTTTTGGGTCGCAGGCTGGGATCCATTCCGTTGTCCTGGGTGAAAGGCAGGATCCGTTCCGGGAAAGTCATATTCCTGGTCGTACTGATGGTGAGTTGACGGTGCTCTTATATTTAATAGTTCTTCCCGACTGTATGTAATGAAACCTAAGATTACCTGGTGTACCAATGTAAGAAATAACACGTAAAAAAACAAAACTGCATAGTTTCCTAGGAACGCGAAGCGAGGCGGCCATCTCATGGACTCTACAAGGTGTTGAAAGAGCTGCTGGCCCATGTTGACTCCAATGCTTCCCACAGTTGTGTCAAGTTGGCAGGATGGACCATTCTTAATTCGCTCAGCAGCCAGCCTCAGCCCAGCAGCTATGGATACGAGAACCACTTCACTCCAATAAGCAGTTACCAAGGCCACAGCTGACTCCACATAATACAGGCCCGACTCCTGTGAGTGAAAATAGACCACTGTACATTAAACTGATGACAATCCCCCTTTAAAATATCATATACTGTCCCAAAACAAGGTTAGCTTTCTACTTGGCATAAGAGCATTTTTTAAATGCACACCACTTTTTCTGTATGCTTATCTGACATGTTAGCATGGCTAATGTAAAAATAACCATAGGGATGCATTCCCTAGCTATGCTAATACAACATTAGCATTATAATTCAACACTACATTTCTGCACCCTAGCCATCATTTTCATATACCTCATTCTCCCCCTTCTCATTTCTTTCACAAGTTCTCGCTCTTATTTATAATAAAAAAATAAAAATAAAAAAAAATAAAAACTGTATACCTATCTATTCAGCCATCTATAGTTGGCAGGATATATTGTGTTGGCATATTGGTTGTCAGGGGAATGTGACGTCATAATGTAAATGTGTGTGGATCTGAAAATGTTTTCTGCATACTGTATTATAGGTGGAAGATTGATACTATTGGTTCACAGCCAAGCTTTGAATACCAATTATTATCTGTATTTGTAAAAAAAATAATTTAAAAAAAGTAATCCTTGACAAAAATCCTTGACAATGTCAAATAACTCAAGCATAGATTGGTCACTTTTCTTTCTAATTTGGGACACAAAAAGTAAAGACCATGAGTAAAGGCATCCACATGATTCCCAGCCGAAACGGTTTGTGCATAGACAGTATTATGACGGCAATTCTGTTAGGTTTTGGACTTCGGCAAGGTTTTTTGGGTGGGAGGGGGGGCTGTTCCGATCACAAAAATGTTTGAGGCAAGCCGAAATCAGTAGCCGAAGTCCACGTCTTCTCGTCGGCGATTGGTCAAAAGAAGGGATCATTCAACGAATCGCCTGTTGTCATTCAAAAGAGAAGACTTGTCCTCATGCAATTTTTTTCACTTGAGAAATAAATCCTGCATCAAAACATCCTAGTCAAATGCAAAATCCCCTCGACAAAATGTAAAAATTATTTACAGATTTGAGTTCTTACACTAATTCGGACTACTTTGAGTTTGAGGAAGTGTATACTGGCTAGGGCGTACCAATTATTTTTTTTAAACAGTACTTTAAAAAAAAACAGTACTGCTGCTCTTTTCTCTTTTTTTCAAGCGTAGATCTTTTAAGGGAGTATGCGAGGTAGGTAGTAGGTGCCAGGTGTACCGGTTTGTGTCAGGAACTACAACGCTGCTGGTTTTTCAGGCTCAACATTTTCCTGTGTGTATCAAGAATTGTTTTATTTAACTAGACAGAATGGTCCACTACCCCAAGGACATCCTGCCAACTTGACAACTGTGGGAAGCACTGGAGACAACACAAGCCTGCATCCCTGTGGAACGCTTTCGACACCTTGTAGAGTCCATGCCCCAACAAATTGAGGCTGTTCTTTGGCCAAAAGGGGGGAGGTGCAACTCAATATTAGGAAGGTGTTCCTAATGTTTGGTATTCTCAGTGTATGCTAATATATGCTACAAATACTTTTACATTTGCATGAAATTTTACTGGTCGTATAGACATATTTAGCTAAATGCTTGTGTTCCTAGGGCCAACAGTGCAGTAGTATCTAACAATTCACAGCAACACACACAAATCTAAAAGTAAATGAATGAATTAAGAAAGACATTTCAGGAGGAGCAAACAAATGTCCTTGTTTTTTTAAAGAAAATATATTTTTATCCATTAACATCAAATGATCAGAAATACAGTGGACATAGTCATTTACAACATTAACAATCGTAGCTGGAAACGGCTGATTTTATGGATTATCTACATAGGCCCATTATCAGCAACCATCACTCCTGTGTTCCAATGGCACGCTTTTTTTTTTTAAAGGTATGGATCAGCTTTAATATTGCAAATAGATTGCTTCCATCAATGTAATTGTCTGCATCATATCCAATCACCCATATATTTTTTGGTAAATATACACTTTTTTTTTCAATTTTTAGAATATACCTTTATTATTCCTCGCAAACACAACCACCCCTCCCCCAATTGGAGTAAACTAATGAACAATAACACTTATGTATAAAACTGACACATTACACATTTTAGACAATATATTTTACAATAGTTACTGTTTTTTTTAATCCTTCCTCTTTTTCTGATGTCCATCCAGTTTGATTTCTATTTGTAACTGCGCAATATCACAACATTTGTTGTGTTAGCTAATCCAAGTTTATCCTTTTAAAAAGCTAATTGATAGCACAGCTGAAAACTGTTGTCCTGCTTAAAAAAAGCAATAAAACTGGCCTTCTTTAGACTAGTTGAGTATCTGGAGCATCAGCATTTGTGGGATCGACTACAGGCTCAAAATGGCCAGAAACAAAGACTTTTCTGAAACTCATCAGTCTATTCTTGTTCTGAAAAATTAAGGCTATTCCGAGAGAAATTGACAAGAAACTGTTGATCTCGTACAACGCTGTGTACTACTCCCTTCACAGAACACGCAAACTGGCTCTAACCAGAATAGAAAGACTGGGACAAATACATTAGTGTGTCTAGTTTGAGAAACAGTCGCCTCACAAGTCCTCAATTGGCAGCTTCATCAAATAGTACCCGCAAAACACCAGTCTCAACGTCAACAGTGAAGAGGCGACTCTGGGATCCTGGCCTTCAAGGCAGTGTTGCTCTGTCCAGTGTCTGTTCTTTTGCCCATCTTAATCTTTTTTAATGGTCCGTCAGATGTTCTTGGTCACCTCCCTGACCAAGGCCCTTCTCCCCCGATTGCTCAGTTTGGCCGGGCGGCCGGCTTTAGGAAGTGTCTTGGTGGTTCAAAGCTTCTTCCATTTAAGAATGATGGAGGCCACTGTTCTTGGTGACCTTCAATACTGCAGAAATGTTTTGGTACCCTTCCCCAGATCTGTGCCTCGACACAATCCTGTCTCAGCGCTCTACAGACAATTCCTTTGACCTCATGGCTTGGTTTTTGCTCTGACATGCACTGTCAACTGTAGGACCTTATATAGACAGGTGGGTGCCTTTCCAAATTATGTCCAATCAATTGAATTTACCACACGGTGACTCCAAGTTGTAGAAACATCACAAGGATGATCAATGGAAACAAGATGCACCGGAGCTCAATTTCAAGTCTCATAGCAAAGGGCCTGAAAACTTATGTAAATAAGGTATGTTTTTATATTTGATATAAATTTGCAAAAAAATTCAAAAACCTGTTTTTGCTGTGTTATTATTGGTTATTGTGTGTAGCTTGCTGATGATAGTATTTTATTTAATCATTTTAGAATAAGGCTGCAACATAACAAATGTAGAAAAAGTCAAGGGGTCTGAATACTTTCCGAAGGTAATGTATAGTGTATATTTAATATTTATAACCTGACTTGCCGGTCTTAATTGCCCCTGTGGGGATAAAGAAAAAGTTGTATTGAATTACCATTCTCAGCGAGTGGAGCCAGGACCTCAAAGATCATCTCCTTCTTCTCGTGCTCTGCCTGCTTCTGGAACAGACGTACCAGCTCCTCAGCGATGTTCGTGGAGGCAAACTGTTCCTTACTGGACTCTGCAGAAATTAAGTTAAATCAAGATGAAATGACTGGTCCAGGCGGTTTGTGCGCAGGCCAACTTCTGTGTTCATTCATTTTCATACCGAGCGTACGGCATGATAACGATCAAAGATTCGGCACCATGCTAAAGACATACACACCGGAATCAGTTCTGTCCATGGAGTCCAATATGTGAATGTTCAATATGTCCAATATGTGAATGACAGGAGAGTCCACAGCTCAACTTTTATTGCTCAAAGCCCAGGCCCCAGAGAGCATGGTATAAAGCTGAACTAAGTCCAGAATGGCGGGGTGGAAGTATTCTACTCAATGTACCGTATAATTCATTTAGAATACATTTTCTTTGGTTTATGCCCAAAATACATAGTGACCTCTCTGATCAGCCCTAAGATGTCCCACTACCCACCGAGCTCAGCCAAGTTTCCGAAAGCGATGAGGCACATCTCTGTAAGAGCCGTGTTGTCTGAGTGGAGCCCCAGCAGCTTCACCAGGGTGGGGATCACCCCCATGTTGATCAGCTGGGCCTGCAAGGAGTCTGGAGAGGACACACAGGAGATGAGGATAGGTAAGAGTACTGCCATCTAGTGTTTGGGAGGTTGAATTACAATATGGCCACAAAGATCAGGGTGGGCAGTGTTAGGCAAATTAACTAAACAGAAACACCCTGATGTGTGTGTGTGTGTGTGTGTGTGTAATTTATGAAGGCACTATTGTCTCAGCCCTAAAACGTAGAGAGATACATTGGGCTATGAAAAAGACTGTCTGCCAGCCTTGCTCTGCCAGAAAACACACACCCACACTAGTCAATAATATAATTAGAAGTGGAAAAGCTAATGGAATGTATAAAGCCAAACGTCTTGAAATCAAGTCTCAAGAGGATTATAAAAAGGCAATTTCTAAAAAAGGGAAATTAAGTTCATGCAAACAAGGAAACAAATTTGCACATTTGAACTACCATTTGCTAAATGTAGACTAGCTATACAGAATATATTTTTTTCATATACAGGATATCAGAGTGCAGATGTATTTCCCTGGTTGTAGTGAGCTCTGGAAAACCAGCTAGAAGAGCCTAGAGAGGAAAGATAAGAAAAATAGTTGATTAAGTTGACTTTAAAAGACTACCAATACTGACAAAATGGGCAGAGAGAGAGAGAGCGAGAGAGAGAGAACAAGAAGAAAAAGGAGAAGTTAAAGAAAAGAAGAATGGGAAAGTGATGAGACAGAGGTAGACGATAAAAGGCTAGAAGGAAGGAGGAGAAGCAAGTGAGTGAGAAAAGGAAGTAAACCAATTGAAAAATAGTTATATTAGTGAATTATTAAGGGTTCTCTCTGAAATACAAGCTGACATTTTTTGCTGGTACTTATTGAAAACAACCACCATCAATTGTCATCCGCCAGAACTGTTATTCACTCAAAACATTAGATCCTAACCATAATCCACAATAGGCCTCGACACGAGCAGAGCGAATTCCAGAAACATAAACCAACTTGGGTCAAAGTTTACATTTACACAAAAATATTGATTTCTATTTCTTCAATTTGCACGGACGCTGTAAAAACCAGTGGACGTGCAGAGCTTCTATTAATGTTAATGAAGGTTATATTAGCTGTGGTGACAGTTTACAAACAGCCAGCTGAAGGAAATGGGCCGCTGGCGGCCACAAACTCATTTGCATTGCGTAATTGCAAAAATGCTCCGGCCCTCGCTGTGGTGCGCAGAGCAGACCAACTCCATTACTCTGACGTAATGGTTCCGTATATCAGCGGAGAGAAAGCGGTTTCTCTCCTCTTCACCGTTCCAAGGACGTGTAGAGCATGCGGTATTTGTATGTATTATTTTCAACCATCAACTTTTTCAGCCTTTTGAGTGGTGACATTTGAGACAGCGTTTGTTTTATTGTAGCCGATGACAGGGCTTGGAAACAACTCTAGGCTACATTTCACACCTAACCTCGTGCAAAATAATTCAAACTTTATTTAATAAATTACATTTATAAACAGTGTTGAGCAGGACGTAATTGCACTTAGCATTTATGTTACAAACTTTGTTATTACGTTTACTTGCATTATTTTCTCAACTTTGGTATAGAGGCTACATGAAGTGTGTCTCGTTTTTCTCAAACATGCTTTTCATGGAGCAGCAATAAAAACAAATGGCCTTATTCAAAGCTAAACAGATTGGAGGCCACAACCAACCATAACTGACTAATGGAGTCAAAACATGTCTGTGTGTGAGATATTTGAATCTGATTTGAATCCAATTTGACTTAAGTCAAATCAGGCTTTGCTGAGCTCCGTGAAATGGTTTGATTTAGTGCAGTGAAAGCGGTGCTTGGCAGCTGAGGCTAAATGTCAGTGTCACCGGAAGTAGCACCGCTTCAAGCTGAGGACAGTAACTCGCATGGAAACAGAATTCCACACATCGTGGAACATTGACTTGAACGGGGTTGGCCGTTCTACTAACTCTATTTCTGTGTAACCACAGCACTGTTTAATGTCTGATGATCTGATCGCAGATCATTAGGTTTACGAAGAAAATCCTCCTAGCTCCATGTTTGATTGGGGGAAAAGAACAAGAGTTGTCGCTGACTTGCATGTACCTCCCCTGAACGCCACATTTTTGCTCACATTTAAGTTCTCAGTCTATTTTCAACGGGAGGACAAAAGAGTTGGCGAGTGACCTTGGACTGGTCAGAGATCGTACAGGAGAAGACATATGCATCTTGCCCCCGCGGAGGAGAGAAAGTTACAGAACTTGGCCCATTCATTAATAATTTACATTATTCAGAGAGGAGCAGTACGTCGTGGAACATTAGGGTGTTTTCATTCATGCAAACCGTTGCAAAATTGTTTTGCATCAGAACAATTCATAAACAGTTTATGGGACAAATTCAGCGACAACTCCCTGTTTCGGCCCATTTACTTCAGTTTGGTTCCTGGTAATCTCGCTTAACCCAGAACTAAAATCTTGTGTAATTTGATCAGCTATGGCAATTCTGGGTCTAAACACCAGAATTAACGCTGCTCATTATCCTACGCATTCTACACCGCCGCAACAGATTCTTCAGTTTACGTGCAGAATCGTATTCTTCGGTTTATGCACAGAATCTGTGATGAGGTCACTAGTGAATACACTCCTGGGAAACAAATAAGACCAAAACTCAACTTTCTGTAATCCAACTTGATGAGGGTTCCACAGCAGCTACTTGAAATGCTTTACATGTAGACTCAGCAATGACATCATACCCAGTGGGGTGACTTTCTGCTTACCGACCTCAACCAATTTCAAATCTGGCATGACTGACACTTGACTATTGTCTCTTCCCAATGTGGGCAGGCTTCAAGTGAGGACGCACATTGGGAAGAGTCAATAGTGGCTGTTTTGGTAGATTTGATTTGTTGTTGATGTCTGTAAGCAGGAAGTGCCCCCCCCCCCCCCGCTGTGTATGATGTCATATTGCAGAGTCTACCCTTAAAAAGGTAGTGTTAAGAGTTGTGCAGTAAAGATACTTGCAAAGGAAAATGAGTCACTGCTAATCCCCAGTGGCAAAATCATTGCATCACAACAAGACTAGTTAATTAGCTAGCACAGTTAAACGGTTCTAAACAATGTGTTCATTTGAATGAAAGATTCATATTTTATGGTGAGTCTATGTACGAGTCCAAAATGGCACCCTATTCTCTGGTCAAAAGTAGTGCACTATGTAGGGAATAGGGTCCAATTTGGAAGGCGGCCTAATTAAACTGGAACAGGTGCTGGAAGGTTGACAGCAGAAGTGATCCATATTGATTACGCCGGACCTTGCACCTGGATAGACCATATAGGCTTAGCAAGGAGGGTTGTGGGAGAATAGGCAATCTAACTAGAAAACAAGAGAGTGCTGTGTAAAGGGGAAGAAATGGCTGCAGTATAAGCTGTAGGGACACCATCACCACCTACCACCAATTACAAGGACAAGCAGTCTCTGCTTTAAGAGGAAAATTACCAAGGCCTCAAGCAAGATACAATAGAAAGCAATGGAAGCGGACTTGAAGCAGACAGACCACTCTCCAGGGAACAGATATTGAACAATCCTCTTTATCACTACCTCCTGTCACCATGGTGAGTAAAGGCTGAGTAATATAAAACTTGAACATTGGCTAAAATCTAAAATTTGTCAAGACATTTTTAGACTTCAAAAACAGTCGGCTAATGAGTCCATGCCCATACACCATCTATTATAAAGTCCCAGTTGTGTAGATCCAGCTATATGGAAATAACAATTAGTTTGGATTTGAGGCATATAGCAGCTGCAAAAGCTAATGGAGGTCCACATAAACAAGCACAACAGATGGCCTGGGACGTGGACTCGTTTCGCCATTAATTACATTTTAGGTCTGAAAATATCAGACAAAACTTTCCTTTTTAAGTAAACTATCACTTTAAGACTGGATAAAAGCTGTCAACATGACGTTTAGTACAGTCACCAACACTGCCAAAGTAGGGCGGCAGGTAGCCTAGCGGTTAGAGCATTGGGCCAGCAACTGAAAGGTCAATGGTTTGAATACCCGAGCCGAAAAGGTGAAAAATCTGTTGACGTGCCCTTGAGCAAGGCACTTAACACTAATTTCCTCCAGGGGCGCCGTAATACTATGGCTGACCCTGTAAAACAACACATTTCACTGCACCGATCCGGTGTATGTGACAATAAAACATCTCACTTGATCTCAGCTTAATTCTTTAAAAAGTTTACTCTGTTCAGATTGGTTAATTTAGTTTATCCGGGGGGAGTTTGTTATTACCATTTTCATTGCTATAGTTCATCAGCATGCCACAAAAGACAGTCAAGAGCTTTCCATTGTCCGGGTCAGTATTTTGGGACAGTGACTTTATGTGTCCAGCTACTATCTGAGCCCCTCCCGCCTGGTCAACTGCACTCCTGCCCTCATCTGCAAAACAAAGAGGTCAGGGGGACATCAACAAAGAAAAACCACAAAAATCACAACAAGCAACCTGGAAAATAAATCAATAGAGAGAAAGTTAAGCAAGCAGTAAAAAAATAAAATAAAATACACAATCACAAAAATGCTATTTAAATTTAACCATAAATAATGATTCATCAGAACATGGAAAAGGAGAGGCAAAAATATAAAATTAAAATAACTAGCATTACCAAAGCTCATACCCTTCATACAGAACTGGGAGTCGTGACATAATTCCAGTGTGTTTTTGGTCATGCCCACCCAAGTAGGCAGAGTTAATCATGTAACTCCAGTTTGTCATTTTAGTGCACTCCTTTCTTTTGCGATTAATCGTAGCCTGAAAGCATTCAAAACGCACTGAAAAAAAATCTAAAATACATCTATACAGCTAAAAACAATAAATGTGATGTCTTAAGTCGACATTGAGGTAAAAAAAAAAAAAAAAAAGTATGCCTTATACATTTTCCTTGATTTCGCTTACCGTTACTTTGGACATAAAACACGTCAGTATTCTTGTAATGCTTTTCGTATAAAAAAAATAAAATAAAAAAATCGTAAATTACAGTTCAATTTGATCAAATTCTGAATTTGCAATTAGTCACGGTTAATCACAGCAAATCTTCCGATTAACTCAAAATATACAGCTTTAATTGGTGGACAATCATTTGTCACTTGTCAGAATCACTGTCAAGCTCGCACACATAGTCAATAGTGGTAGCAACAACCATACTAGAGTCCAGCTAAACAGAATGTAGCTGAGTCATGTTATGCAAATGAGCATGACTGAACAGCAACAGAGGTGGAGTGATGAAACCCAGCTGAATTGAGGAGAGACAAAACAGCTGTTCTCTTTGTGCAAATAAAAGGCCACATCTTGGGAACTGAAAACCAGACAGCCTTGGGACCATGGGAGTTGAAGTAATGTCATACCAAGTGACTAGTCTGTTTTTATTAAATCGTTTTTAGCAGAGGCCTCATTGAGTAACCTGAATTAGCACCACATTACTACAGATCACAGAACCGTTGTAGGATACTGCTCGACATAACAATCGACTACAGCCATGCAAATCCGATCTTTAAAAAAATGCAAAGTGCAATAAGCCGGTCATAGTTATAAATCTTTAAACGAAATAGGACTCAACCTCACCTGTGATAGAAACGTGGTTAACAATGCTAGTTGTGGTCAACTAAAATGGAGATTTGTTGGTGCTCCTGAGGTTAGGGTTTGAACTTTAAGGACGTCACCTTTGCCTGCAGACATCGCGTAGACAATGAGTGCTTGATGTGCCAAGAGAAAATGTAGCATGAAAGACCAGAGCCCGGAGGGAGGCCACGTGCTCTGATAAATACGCTGAGTGTACAAAACATTAAGAACATCCTTCCATGACATTGACTGACCAGGTGACTGACCAGGTGAAAGCAACAATCGCTTATTGATGCCACTTGTTAAAGTCACTTCAAAATCAGTGTAGATTAAGAGGAGACAGGTTAAAGAAAGATGTTTAAGCCTTGAGATATGGATTGTATGAGTGCCATTCAGAGGGTGGATGGGCAAGACAAAATATTTAAGTGCCTTTGAATGCGGGGTACGGTACTACTTGCCAGGTGCACCGGTTTGTGTCAAGAAATGTGGAACGCTTTCGACACCTAGAGTCCATGCCCCGATGAATTGAGGCTGTTCTGAGGGCAAAGGGGGGTGCAACTCAATATTAGGAAGGTGTTCCTAATAATTAGTATCCTATTCTGGTTGAATTTCCAGACTACAGACCAGGAATTAATGACTTTTCTTAGAACTCAGAATTGGGGATAATGTCCTTGTCAAAGTAGATAAACACTAATTAAGGAATGGACGAGTATTTCCCCTTTGTGAAAATTACAAGCCACATCCTGTGACAGTACGCCAACATCGTAGAGTCAACAAAACGTCTGTACAAGCGTTGCGTTAGCCAACACAGGAACATATCGACGGCAGACTATATGGGGATGTCTGGAGTGTAGCTAGCAGAGGAAGCGTTATGGGCCTTGTCAGTATATCATTGTCTGTACTAGCGGTTTTAACACAGAAACAACACATTATACAGTGTTGTGTGTGCATAGCGGTGGCAGCCAGAATGTGGTGTCTGGAGCGTAGCTGGCTTGTTGGCAGAGGAAGTGTTAAGTGATCAGTCATCCCGTTCGTGGACATGCACAGACTGGTTCGCCTCTAGTCTTCCGATACCAGCCAACCACGACCTTGCTAGTCCACAGCCAACCACGTCCCCCACATCCAACCTCAACCTGGTTGGGACACCTGCCCACTTCCTTAACACTTGATCATGGACAGGAAGAGAAAGGAGGGGAGAGAGATGGAGTTGAGAGAGAGGAAGCCAGAGAAAAAAGTGTGAGTGCAAGTGTGTGTGTGTGCGCATGTGCATAGACTGGATGGAGAGAGAGCGAGAGTGCAGGAGAAGGATTGAGAAAGTGCAGAAGAAAGAGACAAAAAAGAGAAAGCAAGGGAGAAGGACTAAAACTGGCTGGAATCTGGATGGTATTAATGGACAACGGACAAAATGCTGGCACTGTTTTTCTGTTGCTAGGTCTGGAAGTTGTATGAATGCAATTGGCAGTTGAAGTGGTAGGATTGTTGCTGTGTTGATTACATTTTGAAAGGGCCAGAACCCGGAGCAACCAGACAGCTACAGACTCCCTCTAAACTTATTTCTTCAGTGGTGCCCCTATTAAGAGTTGAAAACAGCTTCAGCTCTGACTGACACACACACACACACACACACACACTTCTGCCACCATGCCAAAAAAAGGCTTCACCAATTGCCCCCACACTCAAACTCTTTCTGATTCTATCAAACCACAGACATCTGGGAAACAATGCCCCAGAAACAACAGCTGCCATTAAGGCCTCGACCCAACAGACAGACCACTAACCACTCAGCAAAACCCGACAATGACATTTTCTCCTCAAATGTATTCACGACAACTCTTGATTAAGTCACCTACATTTTTGTTATTCTAGAGGCATCGGGGGAAGTGATTGTAAGCAGTTTTACCTTTGTGTGACAGACATAGGTCTCTGAGGTGTCTGTCTGGGGAAAGAAATGTGGCAGGAGCTCTGGGCTAGAATGATTATGGCTGCCACTCCGTCGCCTCTTGAAACGGACAGAAATTCTCAATAGTACATTAGTATTCCAATTTACATCCGGCCAGAGTACTCCAATTTACATCCGGCCAGAGTACTCCAATTTACATCCGGCCAGAGTACTCCAATTTACATCCGGCCAGAGTACTCCAATTTACATCCGGCCAGAGTACTCCAATTTACATCCGGCCAGAGTACTCCAATTTACATCCGGCCAGAGTACTCCAATTTACATCCGGCCAGAGTACTCCAATTTACATCCGGCCAGAGTACTCCAATTTACATCCGGCCAGAGTACTCCAATTTACATCCGGCCAGAGTACTCCAATTTACATCCGGCCAGAGTATTCCAATTTACATCCGGCCAGAGTATTCCAATTTACATCCGTCCAGAATATTCCTGCCTCCAATATATCCAGATGAGAAACAGGTTATATCGCATTATATTATGATGAACTAAGACTAAACAGATTTTCAGCAGACCAATGTCATCAAAAAGAGCAGATAATGCTAACAGTCGGTTTAGAATCCGCTGACACCCGTTTCCCCTGCATGATGCAATTCAGCACCTCTGGGAGGGGAGAGGGAAGAGAGGAGGGCCAGTTGAAAGGAAAAGTCGATTCAGTACTTCCCCTATAATTACACCTAGACAAGATGCAGTCCCCCTTCCTTATAAAAGTTGACCTCCCCTTCCCATAAATTATAATAATTATGGCGGAACCCATAGACACCGATTCCGGGTCCTTTTCCAACTGGCCTATGACAAATGTTTAAAGGAATCCTATACGAAATGTGTAAGAGAAGCCTTTGAGAGGGAGACCTATAGCAGGATGAACTTACGGCTGTCATAGCAGATGTTGCCCAGGGCGCGGCCTGTCTGCAGCAGCACCTCCTGGTCCTTGGAGTGGAGCAGCTGCACCAGGGGAGGGATGAGGCCTGCCTCCACACAGGGGCTCCGCATGAACTCTGGAGGGGAGAGGAAGCAGTCAGGATTAGGCTCCAGGGTGAAGTTTACCAACAGTACAGACCTGGGATAAACTTCCCCATCCCCAATCTTACACATTAGTGGGGGATTTTTTTTTTAAATTACCCTTTTTTTTTAACCTTTAGGTAAGTCAGGCAAGTCAGTTAAGAACAAATTCTTATTTTCAAATTCTTATTTTCAATGACGGCCTAGTGGGTTAACTGCCTTTTCAGGGGCAGAACGGCAGATTTGTACCTAGTCAGCTCAGGGGTTTGAACTTGCAACCTTCCGGTTACTAGTCCAACGCTCTAACCACTAGGCTACCCTGCCGCCCCATGTTCTGTGTCTAGGGTAAACTTCACCCTACTCCTACCTTCATGGTCCATTCTGTCTCGATGAAGGAGATGAAATTTAAAATCAAGTTGAAATTGACTGAAAAGTGGACCAGTTCTTTTCGGAGGATTTTGTCATTCAGAGAATACGTTTCAGTTCATTTGCTGGTTTGACTGGAATTGAAATGCATTTCACTATAGCCTCCAATCTGCTCAGAAATATACTGTGTGTGCCAAATTCCAATTGATTAGTCAATGGAAGACTGGATGCGTCTTAAGTGCATCCACATTTGACCATTTTTATATGAACGCATAATAATAAAAAAAAGTTCAACTCTGGATGAAACAACTCTGGATCTTTGTCAGAAATACATTTAAGGCAGCCCTAAAGTTCTGCCAAGTACAGAAAACCTTCATATAATACTGACTAGGTTTTAAATAAAAAGTGCTTAAACACTCAGGTATGCAAGAAAAAGGTTATTTTAGTCCAGTATCTTTCACACAGTAAGCCTTCCACTGTGGACTGGGCATAGACAATTCCGGGGGCCTCTGACAGATAAAATGCCAGCGGGTTGGTGCCAAGTCTCAGGCTGGCACATCAGCAGGCAGCGATCCATTCATTATGTTAGACTTGTCTTCCCCCAACTCTCAAGTCACTTCCTTTCAACTCTGCGCCTGCCTTCCCTGAAATCCACTCATAAATTACACTAAAAGCACTTAGTATGGCCCAGTTGTTGCTGTAACTGCAGTATGCAAGTTGAGAGGCCTGCATACTGTAATCTGCCACATTGCTAATGGAAGACTGCTTGAGTCCAACATGTGGCCAAGAAAATGTGTGACTTCTCTACAATTGGAGCGTCAAGAAGCCATCAACTTATTTGAATGCCCAATCTCAACCTTAGTATAAAGCTTTAAATAGGGCACAATGCAGATGTTATTTCATGTCTATTAAGTGCTTCTGTGAGCGTTATGAATGCCTTAGGTTGATTGATTCGTTCTAACCTCTAATCTCAACTAGATCTTACGAGTTCCTGAATCTGAAAACGAGCCACTCACTGCTGTGCATTTTCCCTTGATCAAGCTACAGTATGGCAGGAAGTAAATGCATGATTCACTGTGCTGACGTTGTGTGAAAACGACTACCGTCTAGGAAAGCAAGACGGATGGCAACACCAACAGACAGGTCTCCTATGGTGCCTTCTGTTAGAGAGACTGAAGCCATCTGTTGCCGTTGGAATGGGTAAAGGCAGAATTGCTTATGGGGAGTGGTGTGAACAAACAGAAATGAGCACAGGGACTAGACCACAATCTAGGCTACACAGCAAACATCTATAGAATAATCACCCATAAGTGACTGTCTAAGATTGATCGTCTTTAAGAGAATCATCCATAATCTTCACCATCAGCCCACAACTATATAAATCACAATCCCATTAAAATAACAAAATTAAGATAATGACAATTAAATGAGAAATACAGATGTATGCTAAACCGCCACTATGACAGACACACAAAGCTGAGAATATAATAAAACGTTTAATATAAAAAATTTAAAAAAATGGTATACAGACAAGATGGCAGAACCAAAAGTGAGGATAATTATGTTTCCTGGGGAGGATGAGATGAGGTGTGGAGAAACCAAGCGGGGGGAGCCTCACCATTTTTGGCCACCTCAGCTATGATGTTGGCTACTTTGGGTGTGCAGGAGGACTGTGGGGCCAGCAGGGTGGGAAGCAGGGAGAGAACGCCCATCTCCTGGACCTTCTCACTGGCATTAGCATCTAGGAGGAAGAGAGGAGAAAGGAGGTGAACAGTTGAAAAAAAAGACAAGGGCTCCATCTCAATTTGTCTTTCATTGATTCCTTGCATCCTATCCCCTTGGCCCTTTCAACCATATTGGAGAAGATCCAAGGTATCTCCCATCTCACCTTCGAATGCTTTTTGAGAAAGAGGAAAGTAGAAAGACTGTAGGGAATTGAGGAAGGATTAATTGAAAAAGAGCCATGGGGTGAGTTGGGCAAGGAGAGGCACATAATCCCTTCCCATCCAGGTCATTCCATTTTTGGGGTTATTTATGATCATCCTAAACCAAGTTCCAGAAAATGGCCCATATAAATCAAATTACCAGCGGGACGACAGTGCAGCCCTGAAATTATTATTAACCTCTTAGTCAATTTTGGATTTTTTTTTTATTTTACCTTTATTTAACTGGGCAAGTCAGTGAAGAACAAATTCTTATTTACAATGACAGCCTAGGAACAGTGGGTTAACTGCCTTGTTCAGGGGCAGAACGACAGTTTTTTCCTTGGCAGCTCGGGGATTCGATCTAGCAACCTTCCGGTTACTAGACCAGCGCTCCAACCCCTAGGCAACCGGCCGCCCCTAGGCAACCGGCCGCCCCTAGGCGTCACACGTGACATGTTGAAAAGCTCCCTGCGTATATATGCAAGCTACCGTTTCTTGTAGCAGCTGCAACTCAATCCCCTCTTTCCGCCATTATAACGCGTGTGCCTATTCCATGACACGAGGCTTCTAAAAGCTGTGTTTTTCTACACAAGAGGCTCCAGGCAAGGAAATGGTCTTTAAAACCAGAACCGTTTGAGCTACAAAGGGGAGACTCTCACACACAAAGGTGTCTGTTATTTTTCTCTACGACTCACACAAGCTTAAGGGGAGTAGTCTGAAGGTAACCTGGTACCAGGCTGTAAAAATAGCACCATGTGCATAGGGGGTAAAAGTGCCACAAATGAAGTGACCAAACGGGTCTAAAATGTCAGAGTTGTCTTATCTCTCTCAGACATAGACACTTCAAAACCATATTCATTACAATACATTTTGACTGTGTTTTGTCATATACAAATGTGTAATTCAATCCGTTTCTATGGGCTATAGCAGTAAAGCTCAAATTCAATGTTTCATTTAAAAATATAAAATGTACTGTTTAAGCTAGATATTGTATGACCATCTTAAAACAATTCCATATGTTAGCTTAGTAGATGTTGCGATCTAAGTCCTTAGACCTGCAGGGTTAACCAATGAAATGATTATTACCGTCACTTTAATTTTTACTATTAGGCTAAAGGTAGCATCGGCAAAAGTGTGCGCCTTTTGGTTTTCTTGGCCATCTCCTCATCCAAACAGACTATTGCACGTTCATCACTTGTCAGTGCCAAAAGAGACTAGGAGGGTGTGGAGGGGGGGGTTGTACTTCCAAATGCAGTAGAACATTAAACCTAGCTACACCAGAGCACAAAGCTAAAAAGACAGAGGATGCAGAAAGCCAACAACTCGATGAATTTAAAAGCACAGAAGTTAGGCCATTACAATGCTCCAAAAACAAGATACTTGATAGTCCAAGCCAGATCATGCAGATGGTTATTAGTGATGGTCGGGAGGGGCTCAATACATTTACATATCGGGATATGACTGACAATATTTTATATCGTTATGACAATACTGCAATATTTTTGCGCTAGTTGGCTATACCTGCAGCAAAACGCTAGTATTTTCCTTCATAGCTTGTTCTCCATCTTGTTTTTAAATAGAGAGAACATTTTCAGCACACTCCATGACTGATCAAAACTTGTTCTCATGCCTCTCCATTTTCCCTCTGCAGCAGATCAATATGTTTGGAACATCGAATCGCAATAAAATCACAGTATCGAATCGTAATACATATAGAATCGTGAGAATCGTGATACATACCGTATCGGCACTTAAGTATCGTGATAATATTGTATTGTGAAGTCACTGGCAATTCCCAGCCATATTGGTTGTTTCCCAAACTAAGGAGGACAGACAGGTTTGTGAATAACACTGACTGAGATATTCTCTTAGGCCTTGTACGAAAACAAAAGGTGAGCCTGGTGACTAGAATGTTTTTTTGTTCTCCAAATAGTCTAACTAAGCTCTCCATTTCCTCCATCCTGTACTGTGTATTTCACTTACTCTGAGGAGTGTGGGTCAAACTTACTGTTGTGGGCCAGTGCTTTGAGCAAGCAGTCCAGGCAGCTCTCCACACTGTCTGTGGCGCTGTCCGCTGAGGCTAGCTTCAGCTTCTTCAGCGCTTCGCTCAGGTTATCTGCTGGGAGAGGGGAAAAAGTGAATGAGCACTCGTCCTAACCTGTCAATTTACTCCTCGGTCTAAGGTAGCCTATGCTATTCAACGTTTTTAAATCACACTGTGGCTGGATGTTAAATTTGACCACAACTACCTTGGGCCATACAGTATAGAGCAACCCACAAGTCATATCACACAATAAAACAGTATACGAGAAGACATGTAGGCGAAACTAAATCCGCCATCCGTGATTTTGTGAATAAAAATGTCTCAAAACAAGTAGTCTAATCACTGTTTTAGTAACGTTACTACACAGCAAGACAGACAAAGGTAGCAGACAGCAGGATTGTTTCTGGGTCAAAATGGGGCTTAGCTGTGAGGCGTGGCTGGGTCGTGGAATTGGGCACAGTTGGCAATTGACAAACGTAAAAAAAATACATCTCTTGGCCGCGGAGACAATTTTGCCATTTTAAAGACAATTTCCTTCAATTCTATTTTTTTTTTGCCATGGCTTATGATTTGTTCTTACGCTATCGGAGTGACTCAAACAGTATTACAAAGTCAAGGGAGACCCATAACATGACAATTTGTCCTGAAAACATGCATCATTTTTGTAATTTAAAATTTCCCAACTATCTAAGCCTTTTGGCTCCTCAGACCAAATAAGAATGCACACAGCTCTGTGCTGCATCATCACTTCCCTTACTCATTCTCCCTCTCATATGGTAGCTCTAGACACAACACTATGATACACTGCTCAAAAAAATAAAGGGAACACTTAAACAACACAATGTAACTCCAAGTCAATCACACTTCTGTGAAATCAAACTGTCCACTTAAGAAGCAACACTGATTGACAATAAATTTCACATGCTGTTGTGCAAATGGAATAGACAACAGGTGGAAATTATAGGCATTTAGCAAGACACCCCCAATAAAGGAGTGGTTTTGCAGGTGGGGACCACTTCTCAGTTCCTATGCTTCCTGGCTGATGTTTTGGTCACTTTTGAATGCTGGCGGTGCTTTCACTCTAGTGGTAGCATGAGACAGAGTCTACAACCCACACAACTGGCTCAGGTAGTGCAGCTCATCCAGGATGGCACATCAATGCGAGATGTGGCAAGAAGGTTTGCTGTGTCTGTCAGCGTAGTGTCCAGAGCATGGAGGCGCTACCAGGAGACAGGCCAGTACATCAGGAGACGTGGAAGAGGACGTAGGAGGGCAACAACCCAGCAGCAGGACCGCTACCTCCGCCTTTGTGCAAGGAGGAACACTGCCAGAGCCCTGCAAAATGACCTCCAGCAGGCCACAAATGTGAATGTGTCTGCTCAAACAGTCAGAAACAGACTCCATGAGGGTGGTATGAGGGCCCGACGTCCACAGGTGGGGGTTGTGCTTACAGCCCAATACCGTGCAGGACGTTTGGCATTTGCCAGAGAACACCAAGATTGGCAAATTCGCCACTGGCGCCCTGTGCTCTTCACAGATGAAAGCAGGTTCAAACTGAGCACGTGACAAACGTGACAGTCTCGAGACGCCGTGGAGAACGTTCTGCTGCCTGCAACATCCTCCAGCATGACCGGTTTGGCGGTGGGTCAGTCATGGTGTGGGGTGGCATTTCTTTGGGGGGCCGCACAGCCCTCCATGTGCTCGCCAGAGGTAGCCTGACTGCCATTAGGTACCGAGATGAGATCCTCAGACCCTTGTGAGACCATATGCTGGTGCAGTTGGCCCTGGGTTCCTCCTAATGCAAGACAATATTAGACCTCATGTGGCTGGAGTGTGTCAGCAGTTCCTGCAAGAGGAAAGCATTGATGCTATGGACTGGCCCGCCCCTTCCCCAGACCTGAATCCAATTGAGCACATCTGGGACATCATGTCTCGCTCCATCCACCAACGCCACGTTGCACCACAGACTGTACAGGAGTTGGCGGATGCTTTAGTCCAGGTCTGGGAGGAGATCCCTCAGGAGACCATCCGCCACCTCATCAGGAGCATGCCCAGGCGTTGTAGGGAGGTCATACAGGCACGTGGAGGCCACACACACTACTGAGCCTCATGTTGACTTGTTTTAAGGACATTACATCAAAGTTG
This sequence comes from Oncorhynchus clarkii lewisi, assembly GCF_045791955.1. Lineage (NCBI taxonomy): Eukaryota > Metazoa > Chordata > Actinopteri > Salmoniformes > Salmonidae > Oncorhynchus > Oncorhynchus clarkii. The sequence goes on along the minus strand of NC_092167.1, from coordinate 39,804,560 downwards.
GATCAGCCTGTAGTGTGGTTTTCCACTTAAATTTTGAGTGCGACTCCAAATCCAGACCTCCATGGGTTGATAAATTTGATTTCCATTGATAATGTGTGATTTTGTTGTCAGCACATTCAACTATGCAAAGAAAAAAGTATTTAATAAGAATATTTCATTAATTCAAGATCTAGGATGTGTTATTTTAGTGTTCCCTTTATTTTTTTGAGCAGTGTAGAAATCAGGACATGAGCAGATGTACAACTCATCCCTGAGGAGATCCACAACCTTGGGCACAGCTGACACGTGGCAGCGGTAGAGCTGGGCAATAGGGACAAATCTATTTTGCATAAAAAAAAGTATCTATTTTCATAACGCTAAATTGAACATTAAGTTCATAATCACCCATATTAGCAAACGTATTTCATTTCAAACTTCACATTTCACTAGTAGGGTACTATTGGTTATTTATCATAATCAACGATATCAGCAAAATGTCCACAATAAGTGGCCAGCACCTAAATGTTTGGTTTATTGTCCCAGCTCTAGGCAACGGGTATCAAACCATTACGACTGCGTCAACATACTCACTGGGTAAACACCAACATGTCAATAAAATATGAATGAGTTCAAGTCATGTTGGGATCCGCCAGTACTTTGATGGGTCCTTATCGTAATGGACATTCTCTGTGTCTAGACAGTACACCTGGTATGCTGGGCCAACTAATAATTTAGAGATTTTGGTGTCTGGAGCGGTTACAGTGCTCAGCTAATTGGATTCTGGGCTGCACGGGGCCAAGAGGAGGTGCGGTGACACAGAGACAGAAAGCAAAGACCCTGACGTTCCCCATCCCGCAGATGTTCTCCTGTGTGCAGTGAGGATTAGGATTAAATCATATGACATTTTAAAACCAGTCAAACGAGACTTTCTTTTTCCAGGCTGGCTTCCATTCTATAATGGATTTTTCTTGCCTTTCAGATTATGGTATCAGGGTCCCTCCTTATAGCCAATGAGGCCTGAGTCAGGTGTTCCCATAACACGTCATAAAATACACAGGCAATGTTTGCATAAAGACATGACAGGGCCAGTCAATCCTCCGTAAGCATTAAGCCTAACTTTCTGTTCCAAGGAGTCAAGATAGCCTACTGACGATTCTACTCATCATCTACTTAAATCAAAAGGATTAATGGGTCCTTCAACGAAATGAGTACCTTTTTGGTCATGTAACCTCATCCAACATTGTTATAAAGAGTGCATGTTCAACTAAATAAAAAAACATGTTTTCCCATCAGAAGTCAACATACACTTAGGTTGGTGTCATTAAAACTCGTTTTTCAACCACTCAACAAATGTCTTGTTAACAAACTATAGTTTTGGCAAGTCTTTTATGACATCTACTTTGCATTACAAGTAATTGTTCCAACAATTGTTTACAGACAGATTATTTCACTTATAACTCACTGTTTCACAATTTCAGTGGGTCAGTAGAGGTTGACCGATTAATCGGAACGACCGATTTCAAGTTTTCATAACAATCGGAAATCTGTATTTTTGGGTGCCGATTTGCAGATTTTTTTTTTACACCTAATAAGAACACATTCTTATTTTCAATGACGGCCTAGGAACGGTGGGTTAACTGCCTCGTTCAGGGGCAGAACGACAGATTTTCACCTTGTCAGCTCGAGGGATCCAATCTTGCAACCTACAGTTAACTAGGCCAACGCAATAACGACCTGCCTCTCTCTCGTTGCACTCCACAAGGAGACTGTCTGTTACGCAAATGCAGTAAGCCAAGGTAAGTTGCTAGCTAGCATTAAACTTACCTTATAAAAAACAATCATAATCACTAGTTAACTACACATGATTGATGATATTACTAGATATTATCTAGTGTGTCCTGTGTTGCATATAATCTGACTGAGCATACAAGTATCTGACTGAGCGCTGGTAGGCAGAAGCAGGCGCGTAAACATTCATTCAAACAGCACTTTTGTGCGTTTTGCCAGCAGCTCTTCGTTGTGCGTCAAGTATTGCGGTGTTTATGACTTAAAAACCTATCAACTCCGAGATGAGGCTGGTGTAACCGAAGTGAAATGGCTGGCTAGTTAGCGCGCGCTAATAGCGTTTCAAACATCACTCGCTCTGAGCCTTGGGGTGGTTGTTTCCCATGCTTTGCATGGGTAACGCTGCTTCGATGTGGTGGCTGTTGTCGTTGTGTTGCTGGTTCGAGCGAGGAGAGGGACGGCTATACTGTTACACTGGCAATAAAGTGCCTATAAGAACATTCAATAGTCAAAGGTTAATGAAATATAAATGGTATAGAGGGAAATAGTCCTATAATAACTACAACCTAAAACTTCTTACCTGGGTATATTGAAGACTCATGTTAAAAGGAACCACCAGCTTTCATATGTTCTCATGTTCTGAGCAAGGAACTGAAACGTTAGCTTTCTTACATAGCACATATTGCACTTTTACGTTCTTCTCCAACACTTTTTGCATTATTTAAACCAAATTGAACATGTTTCATAATCTACTTGAGGCTAAATTGATTTTATTGATGTATTATATTAAGTGTTAATTCAGTATTGTTGTAATAGTCATTATTGCAAATACATTTTTTTTTTCTTTTTAATCTGCATTTCTGGTCCTCCAATAATCGGTATCGACGTTGAAAAATCATAATCGGTCGACCTCTAGTCAGAAGTTTACGTACACTAAGTTGACTGTGCCTTTAACAGCTTGGAAAATTCCAGAAAATAATGTCATGGTGTTAGAAGCTTCTGATTGGCTAATTGACATCATTTGAGTCAATTGGAGGTGTACCTGTGAATGTATTTCAAGGCCTACCTTCAAACTCAGTGCCTCTTTGCTTGACATCATGGAAAAATCTGAAGAAATTCAGCATCAAGACATCAAAAAATATATATTGTAGACCTCCACATGTCTGGTTCATCCTTGGGAGCACTTTCCAAACGCCTGAAGGTACCACGTTCATCTGAACAAACAATAGTACGCAAATATACCATTGGACCACGCAGCCGTCATACCGCTCAGGAAGGAGACGCATTCTGTCCCCTAGAGATGAACGTGCTTTGGTGCGAAAAGTGCAAATCAATCCCAGAACAACAGCAAAGGACCTCGTAAAGATGCTGGAGGAAACAGGAACAAAAGTATCTATAGCCACAGTAAAACGAGTCCTATATCGACGTAATCTGAAAGGCCGCTCAGCAAGGAAGCAGCCACGGCTCCAAAACCGCCATGAAAAAGACAGACTACGGTTTGCAACTGCACGTGGGGACAAAGATCGTACTTTTTGGAGAAATGTTCTCTGGTCTGATGAAACAAAAATAGAACTGTTTGGCCATAATGACCATTGTTATATTTGGAGGACAAAGGGAGGCTTGCAAGCCAAAGAATACCATCCCAACCATGAAGCACGGGGGTGGCAGCATCATGTTGTGGGGGTGCTTTGTTGCAGGAGGAACTGGTGCACTTCACAAAATAGATGGCATCATGAGGAAGGGAAAATATGTGGATATATTGAAGCAACATCTCAAGACATCAGTCAGGAAGTTAAGGCTTGGTAGCAAATGGGTCTTCCAAATGGACAATGACGCAAGCATACTTCCAAAGTTGTGGCAAAACGGCTTAAGGACAACAATGTCAATGTATTGGAGTGGCCATCACAAAGCCCTGACCTCAATCCTATAGAACATTTGTGGGCAGAACTGGAAAAGCGTGTGCGAGCAAGGAGGCCTAGAAAACCGGACTCAAGTTACACCAGCTGTCAGGAGGAATGGGACAAAATTCACCCAACTTATTGTGGGAAGCTTGTCGAAGGCTACCTGTAACGTTTGACCTAAGTTAAACCATTTAAAAGGCAATGCTACCAGATAGTGTATGTAAACTTCTGACCCACTGGGAATGTGATGAAAGAAATAAAAGCTGAAATAAATAATTATATTATTCTGACATTTCACATTCTTAAAATAAAGTGGTGATCCTAAGACAAGGAATTTTTACTAGGATTAAATGTTAGGAATTGTGAAAAAACTGAGTTCAAATGTATTTGGCCAAGGTGTATGTAAACTTCGACTTCAACTGTACCTATCGCGTGCCAAATAAAGAAACAAGGTTGACTAACAGGGTTGGAGATTATCTTAAAAGTGCAGTCAAAAACATAAATTTTCCCGTGTTTTATATACACATTTCCACACTGTGGTTGGAATAATACTGTGAAATTGAGGATGATGCTCCTTTTAGTGTAAGAGCTGGTTTAAAAGACTTCCTGAAATGTAAACCTGTTTTGGTGGGATGGAGGTTTAGCATGCCTGGTGGCATCACCAGCTGATTAATTCATTAGTTCTAAAAATCTGTCAATAACAGCTAATTTTCAGTTTTCCCCTCCCCACTCAGAACACTCCGACAGTCCTAGCTAAATTCTTGCTTGAGAAATTGCTCTTTGCCAAGAAGATTAGTTTTTTTTAACCATTTTAACTGAAAACAATAAGTACTTAATTACTACCCAGAAATAATTTGATATCGAGACAAAATGGCTGCAATGGGCCAGTAAATTAGCCTTAAACCCTTTTGTGACAGGGGGAATGGAAGCTTACTGTGTGCAACAGGAAGGGGCAATTGAATGCAAACTATCCAGTCGGATAAAAACAAACAAAAAATGAAGTTTAAAAAAACGTGGATACCATGGATGTTTATATTTCTGCACGCAGTATGAAGGAAGTTAACGCATGCTACACTTTACCTGTAGACAACCAGTTGCCAAACTACCTCTCTTCAAACTGCAAGCAGAGACATAGAAATTGTATCCACAAGGTAATCTAACTGTGGGTAAGTACAGAACTGACAGTATTTTTTGTTTTTAAATTGCCTGTCTATCTACGGGTTACAGGGTTGACATTATGATCTACCTGCTCAGTTTTCCACCAGAAAATTGCCAAAGTATAATACCAGATCATCTGAGTTTTATACTATGATTTGACTATTACATGCTCAATGACTCTTATGAAAAAGAAAATTAAGGAATAGTTTCACCATACTAAAACAAGAGTTCAGTTCACATAACAAGGTTGAACTTTAAATGAAGGACAGACGTTGTGCGATTAAATGAATCACTAAATCAATAACAATCTTCAGAAATGACTGTCAAATCAACGAGAGTTTTACAATGGTCAAATCTTCCTAGAAGTCAGAGGGCGCACAGAAGGACATGCCAAAATGCAGAATTTTGGCCACTCAGATTTGATGTTCCATGTGGTCTATGGTAAAGGGCACTTCATTCAATATAACAGCTTTTAAAATTCAATATTGGTGCACAATTTTTACTTAAAATATCAAAAGGGATGCTAAAAAAGGTACTAATTTGGTGGAATGACCATGATAAATGCAATGACCTAAGTGTTTCTGCTTAGCTGGAGCACCCCTGTCCTATAGAGATACTGTGTTTGTGGATGGATGGGTTCGTCGGACCTCCTTTCTGCTGAATCACGTAGGCTAGTACGGTATGATTGCACCTTGTACAGCAATGAAGGCTCAACATATACCCTAGAATTCTGGAATAGTCAAAAACCCTGATGTGACAAGAGTACAGTACATCCTCCGCAACAGTCCAATGCAAGTCACTAGAAATAATTTATTCTGGTTAAAATGGGAGTAAGTACATTACACCAAGAGATAGCATCCTCAGTCAGCGCATTTCTTACCAAATGTCAAGCACACAATTACTAAGAGTGGCCATGAACATTTTGATTTGTCAGTCTGTCTCTGTGTTTTTGTTTAACTATCCCGTTGGTACCAAAGTTCCTCACAAGGATAGTAAAACATGGACAATTCGGACAATTCAGACAAGTGGGGACATTTTGCAGGTCCATATAAGGAACATTTATATTTTAGGCATAGGAGTTAGGTTTAGGGTTACAGGTCGAAAAATAGGATGGAATCAATTCTTTGGTCCCCAGAAGGACAGCAATATAAAACGGTGTGTGCATAGGCCTATTGCGTAACAATGTGAGATGGATGATACACATCTGCGCTTTAGACAGTTTAGTACACTGATGTTAGTAAACAAGTAGTATGGCTGTCATAACATGTATGCAGTGCATGTGGTTAACTAAATAATACATAGTTGAGGAATCAAGGGAAAAAAATCCACACGTTATAAGGAGTCTCAAACTGAAACAAACGCAGCTCGTCTCCAAAAATTACAGCAGCTTATGGCTGTCAAAAATGCAGGTTCTGTCTAGCAATGCCCCGTGTTATATAATGCGATTCTCGGTCTGACAAGTATACGCTACGATGGGCATGTGAACCGCTAGCTGCCCGTTCTCTATGTTCACCCCACCTCACGTTACTCCTTTGAATCTAACGCTAGAGCCACCAAGTGCGGTCTTCTAGCTTGATGCTCCCAAAGGAAATGCTTCTGCTAGTTAACGTTAGCTTGGCTAATTATGATACCCTACCCTGGCATGGCATGGCATTTGTGGGCTACTATGTCGACGTCTGTCTATTTCATATTGACGTTAAATGACAACTGGATGACGTTATGAATCAGATGTTGATTACTCACCCATTTAGCTACTGTAACGTTAGCTAGTGTGAGTGATACTCCAAGCAGTTTCGGATCAGGATGCGCCCAGGAGGCTGTCAAATTGCTATTCGCAGCGAAAAACGTGCAAGTTGTTAGCTAGTGTTGGTTAACAACACTTTATTTTATTTGAAGTCGCTATCTAGCTAGCTGGTAAATAATATACCCAGGCAAGGCCCACCTTAGCTAACCCACGCCGTTTCGTCCCCGGCAAAACCAGTAAGCCACAGCACTCTCTCCCTCCCAGATGCCGCCGGGAAAGCTTGAAGTGGAGCCTATAGTACAACCCCACCTCACAACTATGGTATGGTTGAGTAATTTATCCGCTAGTAATATTGATCCACATCGACGCCAATGTTCGCTACTTCAACCAGAGTTTGCTTCAACTCTACTCGACACGCACTTCCTACTACTCGCTCGCTTGCACATGCAGCAGCTACAGATTCCACGCAAGTGAATCTCAGCCTATTGCTGGCGGTTGATTGGCTCTTGGCCTGCACATAACTCGTTTTCCACGATCATTGGCCGAAGTCTGTCGTTTGTTCGTGCCACGCCCTAAGGCGTTATTAAAAATTTCCAAATTTCAAGTGACATCCACTATTCATAGCAATTAAGTCATACAAATATAATTGTTATAGACTAACAAAATTGTAGCCACATGGTTTGGTCTGCTAGCTACTTTACTGGAATACTAAGGCACTATTTTCATTGAACTAGTATCACAGGCCAATGGAAATAAACATCACACAACAAATTGGAAATCGCAAATTTAAAAATTAGTGGTTTGGAAGGAATCAGTGGCTAACTGCAAGGATTGCAAAGCGATCACTAGCCTGCTATTCAGTGGAGTGGGTGTGTGGTCCCAATTATCGGGTTAAGGGTCTCTTTTCCAAGCTTAAAATTATAAAAATTCAACATTGGCCATGCTGTCATGCCAGCATGCTTTCTGCCACACTCAAACATGTTTTTACTCAGAACTGTGAAATCTGACTTCAGTGAGTTCAAGACAACTGGGAACTCAAAAAATGAGCTCCAACTGGGAAAATACACTTTGAGTGGTCGGAAACTCAGGCCTTTCATAATTATTTCGCCTTTATTTAACCAGGTAGGCCAGGTGAGAACAAGTTCTCATTTACAACTGCGACCTGGCCAAGATAAAGCCAAGAAGTGCAGCAACATTTTCCGGATTCGACTATATTAATGACCCAAGGCTCGTATTTCTGTGTATTATATTATAATTAAGTCTATGATTTGATAGAGCAGTCTGACTGAGCGATGGTAGGCAGCAGCAGTGTCGTAAGCATTCATTCAAACAGCACTTTTGTGCGTTTTGCCAGCAGCTCTTCGCAATGCTTCAAGCATTGCGCTGTTTATGACTTCAAGCCTATCAACTCCCGAGATTAGGCTGGTGTAACCGATATGAAATGGCTAGCTAGTTAGCGGGGTGCGCGCTAATAGCGTTTCAAATGTCACTCGCTCTGAGACTTGGAGTAGTTGTTCCCCTTGCTCTGCATGGGTAACGTTGCTTCGAGGGTGGCTGTTGTCGATGTGTTCCTGGTTCGAGCCCAGGTAGCGGCGAGGAGAGGGATGGAAGCTATACAGTTACTGGCAATTCTAAAGTGTCTATAAGAACATCCAATAGTCAAAGGTTTATTAAATACAAGTCGTATAGAGATAATTAGTCCTATAATAACTACAACCTAAAACTTCTTACCTGGGAATATTGAAGACTCATGTTACAAGGAACCACCAGCTTTCATATGTTCTCATGTTCTGAGCAAGGAACTGAAACGTTAGCTTTCTTACATGGTACATATTGCACTTTCACTTTCTTCTCCAACACTTTGTTTTTGCATTATTTAAACCAAATTGAACATGTTTCATTATTTATTTGAGGCTAAATGTATTTTATTGATGTATTATAACAATAAGTTAAAATAAAATTTAAAAAAGTTTTAATTGAGTACTGTTGTAATTGTCATTATTACAAAAAAAACAAAAGGCTTTTTTTGGTCCTCCAATAATCGGTATCAGCGTTGAAAAATCATAATCGGTCGACCTCTAGTTAACATGCATGAAACCAAGGCTTTTACGGTTATAGAAGTCAACAAATGAGAGCGCCTGGGGAATGGGAGTGGAGCGAGGGGTTGCAGGGCCTGGGTTAACCTCTACATCACCAGAGGAGAAGGATAAGGCTAAAGTCTAAGAGCTGGTCATCTAGTGCATTCGGAACAGAGAGTAAAAGGAGCAGATTTCTGTGTGTGGAAGAATAGATTCAAGGTATAATGTACAGACAAGGGTATGGTAGAATGTGAATAATCACTAACCAAAACAGCAATAGACAAGGCATATTGACATTAGGGAGAGGCATGTGTAGCTGAGTGATCATAAGGTCCAGTGAGTAGCTAGCCGAGCTGGAGACACAGCGATTCAGACAGCTAGCGGGCAGGGGCTAGCAGGCTAGCAGATGGGCCTCCGGGGGACATCGCAACCGAAGAGCCTGTTGAAACCCCCCTCGGACGGTTACGTCGGCAGACCTGTCATGATGGATCGGCAGGGCTCCGTGTTGGCAGTAAAAGGGTCCAGGCCAAATTGGCAAAATAGGTATTGTAGCCCAAGAATTGGCTGATGGACCTCTTCGGCTAGCCGGGAGATGGGCCTAGCTCGAGGCTAAGCTCCAGGCTAACTGGTGCTTGCTTCGGGACAGAGTCATTGGCCAGGAGTAGCCACTTGGATAGCAGCGAGCTTGCTGCGATGATCTGGTGTAAAAGTTTCAGAGCTTGCTGTAGGAATCCGGAGATGTGGTAGAGAAAAAGCAATCCGATCGATATGCTCTGGGTTGATATAGCGTTGTGCAGACTGGCAGGAACTAACCGGGCTGAGGCTGGCTGATAGCCGAGTTAACGGTGATGACCGCTAGCAGTCGTTAACTGACTACTAGGTAGTAGCTGGCTAGCTTCTGATGGGGGTTCAAAAGGTTTAAAAAAAATAGCAGATCCGTACAACATTGGGTGAGGCGGGTTGCAGGAGAGTATGTTCAGTCTGTAGATGGAAATTGAGATTAAAAATATATACGAAATAAATAGATCACAGCTGTCATGATTCAAACTTTTTTTTCCCCAAGTTCCCAGTTGTCTTGAAAGCACTATAAAAATCAGAGAATGCCAGACTGATGTCAAAATTAGCCTGTGAAGGACAGCTGCACCACCTTCCTGTTCAAGGGAGCACAGCACAACAAGAGGAGCCCAAAAATATATTGTATGCTGCTGCATAAATCATGCAATATGCATACTGAGGCTAAGAAAATAATATTAAGTGTATGTTGTGTAGTAAACGGTTAGTAGCCCATGTGCCTCACCCTAATAATTTGGTCTATTTTCCCCTCTTAATTTCACCTACTGTTCTGACTTGGTGGTGCACATGTAGCCTATAACCTGTTTTAGAGAAATGTAATCATTGAATATTGTAAGAGCTTTCATTGTCTGCTTATATGCCCCCTTTATTTATCCTACGGTTCTGATTTGGTGTACAGGGAGAACACTAACAGCGGCTCATGTTCTGAATTCTGTCGCTGTATATTTCAAAAGTGCTGAACAAATAGTTATGGCTACGTCCGTCCTAGCTCGCTCATTAATGTCTTAGTCTAAATTACGGATGGCCTCTTATCCGTTTGTTGTCCTCTTATGCCATAGTTTGTAAATCTCAATTGTCAGTAGAAACTACATTTGTTTAAGCGAGTCAGCCATATCAGCTATGTTTTGTTTTTTTTAAGGCAGTAAATGAGGCTGAATGAATTGTTTCGCTGCCAGACAAAGCTCCGCTGATAGCCAGGTGTAGCAGTGGTATGTAAGGTGTTGGGACTGCTGTTGGGACAGCTTTATTTCAGCCCTAACAGTTTGTGGGCACCGTTTGGCACTGTTATAGTGGAATTAATGTATTGTTTAGTGCCGTGTAGTGTAGTGGCATGCATCCCCACATTTTTGTTTGCCCCACCAAGATGTACAGTTAAAGTCAGAAGTTTACATACACCTTAGCCAAATACATTTAAATTCATGTTTTCACAATTCCTGACATTTAATCCTAGTAAAAATTCCCTGTCTTAGGTCAGTTAGGATCACCACTTTATTTTAAGAACGTGAAATGTCAGAATAATATTAGAGAGGATTATTTATTTCAGCTATTATTTCTTTCATCACATTCCCAGTGGGTCAGAAGTTTACATACACTCAATTAGTATTTGGCAGCATTGCCTTTTAAATTGTTTAACTTAGGTCAAACATTACAGGTAGCCTTCCACAAGCTTCCCACAATAAGTTGGGTGAATTTTGGCCCATTCCTCCTGACAGAGCTGGTGTAAAGGAGTCAGGTTTGTAGGCCTTCTTGCTCGCACACGCTCTTTCAGTTCTGCCCACACATTTTCTATAGGATTGAGGTCAGGGCTTTGCGATGGCCACTCCAATACCATAACTGTTGTCGTCCTTAAGCCAATTTGCCACAACTTTGGAAGTATGATTGTAGTCATTGTCCATTTGGAAGACCCAGTTGCGACAAGGCTTTAACTTCCTGACTAATGTCTTGAGATGTTGCTTCAATATATCCACATCATTTTCCTGCCTCATGATAACATCTAGTTTGTGAAGTGCACAAGTCCCTGCTGCAGCAAAGCACCCCCACAACATGATGCTGCCACCCACGTGCTTCACGGTTGGGATGGTATTCTTCGGCTTGCAAGCCTCCCTTTGTCCTCCAAATATAACAATGGTCATTATGGCCAAACAGTTATATTTTTGTTTCATCAGACCAAATAACATTTCTCCAAAAAGTACGATCTTTGTCCCCATGTGCAGTTGCAAACCGTAGTCTGGCTTTTTAATGCCGGTTTTGGAGCAGTGGGTGCTTCCTTGCTGAGCGGCCTTTCAGATTAAGTCGATATAGGACTCGTTTTATTGTGGATATAGATACTTTTGTTCCTGTTTCCTCCAGCATCTTTACAAGGTAATTTGCTGTTGTTCTGGGATTGATTTGCACTTTTCACACCAAAGTACGTTCATCTCTAAGAGACAGAATGCATCTCCTTCCTGAGCAGTATTACGGCTGCGTGGTCCCATGGTGTTTATACTTGTGTACTATTGTTTGAGCAGATGAACGTGGTACCTTCAGACATTTGGAAATTGCTCCCAAGGATGAACCAGACTTGGAGGTCTACAATATATATTTTTTTATGTCTTGGCTGAATTTCTTCTGATTTTCCCATGACGTCAAGCAAAGAGGCACGACGTTTGAAGGTAGGCCTTGAAATTCATCCACAGGTACACCTCCAATTGACTCAAATGATGTCAATTAGCCAATCAGAAGCATCTAAAGCCATGACATAATTTTCTGGAATTTTCCAAACTGGTTAAAGGCACAGTCAACTTAATGTACGTAAACTTCTGACCCAATGGAATTGTGATACAGTGAATAATAAGTGAAATAATCTGTCTGTAAACAATTGTTGGAAAAATTACTTGTGTCATGCACAAAGTAGATGTCCTAACCGACTTGCCAAAACTATAGTTTGTCAACAAAACGCGTTTTAATGACTCCAACCTAAGTGTATGTTAACTTCCGACTTCAACTGTACATGCTAAAATCGCCACTGATGACAGGGAGTCATGTGAAAATCAATTATCCTGAGAAGGGCAGAGATTTTTTTTATCCTTGTATTTTTTATAGCTGTAGATTGGTACTGTCGACATTTCCTATTATATAAATAAATAATATTAATCCTTACTCCCAGAGGTCATTTGAGCATACGGTCCCGGCTATAATAGCCAATGTTGGGGAGTAGTGGACTAAATGTAGGACTAGTTAAATTAGTAACTAAACTACATTTTGCAGTAGCTTGGGCGTAGTTGAACTAAATTCGAATATCGATAGCGTTTTCAGTAGTTAATTATTTGTGTTGCCATGTAGCGGTGTAGTTAAATATTGGAACTAAACACTACTTTTTTGTCAAAATAAAACATGGGTGTAGTAGACAATGTATTTTCTTTTTCAGCATCAGACCTGTCTAATTTTCACTTGAAACATTGCTGTGTTTAATAGGATATTTTGACGACAGACTAATCTGTTCATGCTATTTGCATTCTATGACATTTCAGACTTATGACAAATTAGTTTGGAAGTAGTGTGTGACTTTATCAAAGTAGTTTTAGTTAAGTAAACTATATTTTTCTTAGGGGTAGCTTTAGTGCAACTTAACTTCTTCCAGTGTGAAGTAATTGGTAAACTATATTTTCTGAATAGCTTGAAAATAGCCAACCTGGCCTGTCCCTGACAACTGTATTCATATAGTAAATCTACTCAATATTTAAATTTCTATTTTGCGGATAAAAAAAAAAAAAGTAAGCTTACAGAAATACTACCTATAACCTGTAATTCACATCTACACAGATGTTCCAGTTCCCAGATGTTCCAGTTCCCACTTGCACGAGAGCCGGGTTGCATTCAGTGCCACAGAACGGTGTGCAACATTGAATTCAACGAAAACGGTACTGAATGACCAGCGATAAACATATGTCAGTGATCGGCAATAGGTGGCCCTTGGGCCAAAACCAGCCCTTGAGTGATTTTAATTATTTGTGGTATTACTTTTTTTGGTTAAAAAGCCTAAAATCACTAGGAATTTTAACAAAAAATGTGTTTAATTTAGTTATTCGGTTTCCCACAAATAAGAGACATATGGGATCTTGTCTCAATATAATCAAGGTATGAAATTGTTATTTTCAAATACAATCTATTATTGGGCTTGTACAAATTATTATAATTATGTTCTGCCCCAGACTATCACGGTCATATGGTGTGTTGCACGAGTTACTTTAAATGGTCACACCCATATTGATCAGGCCACACCTCGCCACATCCACCAAACGTGTCATTCAGTAAAAACCATAACGCAAGGTAGCACACATTGAAGCGGAGTGAACGCACCACTGATGTAAATGAACTCCTGTTTTACTGCCATCTATTGGTGTGCTTATCAACATGCAGACCAATGTTTGTCATCTTCACTTGCAGGGTTTCCCTAACTCTGTCCTGGGGACACGTTTCGTTTCTTTGCCCTACACAGATGACTCATAACCAATTCATCATCAAGCTTTGGTTGTTTTAAATCAGCTGTGTAGTGCTTGGGCAAACACCAAAAAGTGCACCAAGGAGGGTACCCAGGACCGAGTCTGTGAAACCCTGATAGGCAGGTAAGAATATTGGCTCATCCTTTACTTACCTTGAAAGCCGTCGTACAGATGAGGACTTGCTGCAATTCACCGTGTCTGTAATAAGAAGGCCTTTGTCATCGCTAAGCTTCACTCCCCTCTCTTTTCAGGATGCAAAAGTGATTACTGAAGTCCCAGTCCTGGGTGAATGGGTTGCGGAGTCAATATTTTGGGACTAATCATCTTCTGCCTGGTCTTTGGAGAGAGGGATATCATTAACATGAAACTATTGTTGTTTAGTGATTCTGAATTAAGAAATCATTATGGAAGTAACCAATGCACACTTCATTTCAGGCATATTGTCCATGTCGGATTTACTCTATCATTGCTCTACTTCAAAAGGTAGGCAACCCTGGTCCTGGGGTGCTGCAGGCACTTCATGTTTTTAATTTAACCTACCTGGAAGACCAGGTGTGTTGAATTTGAGGCAATCACGGGTACTGATCAATTAGCTCAGTTGGTCAGGTCTCAGGTGTGATGTCTAGTTGGAACAAAATCCTGCAGTAGGCCTACCTGCGACACTCTAGGTATGCGGTCCACTTAAAATACACACCCTCGACTTATGCCCTTGGGGGAATCCCTGAGCGGTCAAAATGATTAGCCAAGCAAGGGAATTTTGCAACGTAAGCCCCTCAACCCTCGTTATTAAACGACTTTGCGAGTGTACAAGTACACTGCTCAAAAAAATAAAGGGAACACTAAAATAACACATCCTAGATCTGAATGAATGAAATATTCTTATTAAATAATTTTTTCTTTACATAGTTGAATGTGCTGACAACAAAATCACACACAAATTATCCATGGAAATCAAATGTATCAACCCATGGAGGTCTGGATTTGGAGTCACACTCAAAATTAAAGTGGAAAACCACACTACAGGCTAATCCAACGTTGATGTAATGTCCTTAAAACAAGTCAAAATGAGGCTCAGTAGTGTGTGTGGCCTCTTTGTGCCTGTATGACCTCCCTACAACGCCTGGGCATGCTCCTGATGAGGTGGCGGATGGTCTCCTGAGGGATCTCCTCCCAGACCTGGACTAAAGCATCCGCCAACTCCTGGACAGTCTGTGGTGCAACGTGGCGTTGGTGGATGGAGTGAGACATGATGTCCCAGATGTGCTCAATTGGATTCAGGTCTGGGGAACGGGCGGGCCAGTCCATAGCATCAATGCCTTCCTCTTGCAGGAACTGCTGACACACTCCAGCCACATGAGGTCTAGCATTGTCTTGCATTAGGAGGAACCCAGGGCCAACCACACTAGCATATGGTCTCACAAGGGTTCTGAGGATCTCATCTCGGTACCTAATGGCAGTCAGGCTACCTCTGGCGAGCACATGGAGGGCTGTGCGGCCCCCCAAAGAAATGCCACCCCACACCATGACTGACCCACCGCCAAACCGGTCATGCTGGAGGATGTTGCAGGCAGCAGAACGTTCTCCACGGCGTCTCTAGACTGTCACGTCTGTCACATGTGCTCAGTGTGAACCTGCTTTCATCTGTGAAGAGCACAGGGCGCCAGTGGCGAATTTGTCCATCTTGGTGTTCTCTGGCAAATGCCAAACGTCCTGCACGTGTTGGGCTGTAAGCACAACCCCCACCTGTGGACGTCGAGCCCTCATACCACCCTCATGGAGTCTGTTTCTGACCGTTTGAGCAGACACATGCACATTTGTGGCCTGCTGGAGGTAATTTTGCAGGGCTCTGGCAGTGCTCCTTGCACAAAGGCGGAGGTAGCGATCCTGCTGCAGGGTTGTTGCCCTCCTACGGCCTCCTCCACGTCTCCTGATGTACTGGCTTGTCTCCTGGTAGCGCCTCCATGCTCTGGAAACTACGCTGACAGACACAGCAAACCTTCTTGCCACATCTCGCATTGATGTGCCATCCTGGATGAGCTGCACTACCTGAGCCAGTTGTGTGGGTTGTAGACTCCGTCTCATGCTACCACTAGAGTGAAAGCACCGCCAGCATTCAAAAGTGACCAAAACATCAGCCAGGAAGCATAGGAACTGCCAAAATAAATATGAAACTGTTTCTGGATGCTCAACACCCTCCCTCGCCCCTTGCCCTGCAAGTGTATACTCGTCAGACGTCATGAAACGTCATCAGAAGTGTCTACTTAAGGGGATAGGGTGCGTCTTTTAAGTGCCCTGCTCCACTTTATTTTTTTTATCCCAGGCAGCCGATAGTGGGCGCTAGATCTCCACTGTCTTCTTGGATTGATGTGCATTCCCGGCTCGCACATAGAGGCTGTAAAGGCATTATTTTCCTCCTTAACCATCTTTAATGGCGGGCCGTCTGGGAAAAAAAGCTGGGAAAATATGTACTGTCTTAATTACAACACAATTTTCAGATTCCCTGGCAACTTTAGGGAGTTGTCAAATATAAGCAATTGTTACCCAAAGGAAACTGGAGGAGGGTCAGGCTTTTTGTCAGGGGGAGGGTTTAGTATTATTATAATTTTTTTTAACCAGGAGAGGGTAATGAAATTTGTAATCGATTAAATGGGGCGCAGGTAGCCTAGTGGTTAGAGCGTTGGGCCAGTAACCAAAAGGTTGCTGGATTGAATCCCAGAGCTGACAAGGTACAAATCTGTCGTTCTGCGCCTGAACAAGGCAGTTAACCCACTGTAGGCCATCATTGTAAATAAGAATTTGTTCTTATCTGCCTTAAAATAAAAATGTCATATTGTATCAGTGTTTGTTAATTAGTTGCTTATTATATTGCTTATATAATATATGTGTGCCCGATGCTGCCCCTCACCCGATTCTCTGCTAGGCCTAGTGTGGTATGGCCTCAAAGGTCTCAAACAAATGATCCATAGCCTATATATAGGCATGCTCGGAGAAGCAAAGGGCCAAGTTATATTTCTAAGCAAATGTTTGCGCTGCTGGGAGGGTGTAGCCTATATAAAACTAGGCTGCCATATCACAGACTGGTTAATAAAAATAAATAATTAAGATGGGCAAAAGAACACAGACACTGGACAGAGATATGGCTTTTTCTTTGCAACTCTGCCTAGAACGCCAGCATCACGGAGTCGCCTCTTCACTGTTGATGTTGAGACTGGTGTTTTGCGGGCACTATTTAATGAAGCTGCCAATTGAGGACTTGTGAGGTGTCTGTTTCTCAAACTAGACACTCTAATGTACTTGTCCTCTTGCTCAGTTGTACACCGGGGCCTCCCACTCTTTTCTATTCTGGTTAGAGCCAGTTTGCGTGTTCTGTGAAGGGAGTAGTACACAGCATTGTATGAGATCTTCAGTTTCTTGTCAATTTATCTCATGGAATAAATAGCCTTCATTTCTCAGAACAAGAATAGACTGATGAGTTTCAGAAGAAAGTCTTTGTTTCTGGCCATTTTGAGCCTGTAGTCAAACCCACAAATGCTGATGCTCCAGATACTCAACTAGTCTAAAGAAGGCCAGTTTTATTGCTTCTCTAATCAGAACAACAGTTTTCAGCTATACAAAAATAATTGCAAAAGGGTTTTCTAACGATCAATTTAAAATGATAAACTTTGATTAGATAACAAACGCGCCATTAGAACACATGAGTGATGGTTGCTGATAATGGACCTCTGTACGCCTATTCCATAAAAAAATAATTAGTCCTTTACAACATTAACAATGTCTACACTGTATTTGTGATCAATTTTATGTTATTTTAATGGACGAGAAATGTGCTTTTCTTTCAAAAACAAGGACATTTCTAAGTGATCCCAAACTATTGAACTGTAGTGTATATGAGCATAAATAAAATATGATACTCTAAGTTTGTAATATTGATGGGCACCAAAATTATTTTTTATTTTTCAAGTCCATTTCTGCTTGATACCTGGTATTTCAAATTTTATTTCATATTTTGGATGTTCAACACTTATAGACCCAGATGATATATTCATGAAAACAGTGACCCAAGTCTTTCCAGTATGTGAATATAGTACAGTGTGTGAGAGAGAAATTGAGCTGCAGTTCCGACTTAGAGACACTGACTATTCATAGTATGTTAAAGAATTCTAATGAAGTAAACCTTTTGGACCACACTCACTATCTGACACATTGAAGAACTCTGGGTTAAGTATAAAACACTGCATGTATAAAACTCTAGTTCCGCCACTGCTTACAGCCTACTTCATACAGTACAAAAACAACATGACAATTATTCAAAAATCAAACCCATTCAATGTTATTATTATTATTATTTCAATAAAGAAATGACCAAGGCCTGTCATATTCGATTGATGTGTAGCCTACTCTGTTGCACGAGCTCATCGAGGCCAGGCCACGTCTAGCTAGCTGTTGCCCGGCCCCGGGCTAGCTAAGTTACATTAAGACAAAAAATTATCTGGATAAAAAGTAGGCTACAAATCAGGTGCGCTAAAACGCAAGCAGCGAGAGAAAATTTTAACTTTAATTGCATCATGTGTTCCACTTAAAACCGACTTCTCATAGTTATCATCCTTGCAACCTACTTCTTCTAGTCATCGTCCTTGCAACAAGAAAAACGGCATGGAAAAGCCAACCGCTGCTAGCGCTAGCGTGACAGGGGCTACTTGAGTCGATGGAAGGTTCTGTGCTATCCGGTGTCATTGGGACGTCCCTATCCACTTGAAGTTCAAATTGGACGTGGTTATTAAGGTAAGGTTCCAAATTAAAAATCCCAAAACGCTCTATTTACCCAAACTGGCCCTTATGGTTAGGGTTTACGACATCCCAACGATCACAGATAGCAGTGACTGTGATGCGTAGCCTCTGCGCGGGTGTCGATTAATAAAATGACTCGTGCGAACAAGGCTTTCTAAATGCACTGCTGCTGCAGCATATAACCTCAATTTAATTCTAATGAATGATGCATGTTCCTTGTGTAGCCAAAACAACGTGTTTTTGTTGGTATATTGGAGCACCCTGTACTGCTTTTTGACTTCTAGCTTCTCAAGGTTTAAAATAGGCCTACTTGAGGAGAAACGGGGAAAAAATGGAGATGGAGAGAGCCACTCTCACTATGAAGAGCCTATTGGACACAAGCTGGGCCTCCTGGAAACAGGCCACAGAAGCGGTTATAATGAGCCTGCCCACGATCCTTGAAGCCCTGCGCCGAATAAAGCACCATAGCCATACAAGCTTACACCAAAGTCGGCCTCTGAAGTCGCTGACCTGATTAAAGAAAATGTGCACATTTGAGTTGATATTTATGTTTTGGAATTCTTTACTAAAGAAAACGTACATCCTTTCTAACTATAGTATCTGCAAAATGATTGGATAGACGTAAACACTGCCGTGGACCTAATTGACACCTGGATGGCTGAGATCAGACAGATGCGCACAGATGAGACCTATGACACAATGGAGAACACTGCGAAAGAGACGGCCTGACAAAACAAGCAACAACTGAGTTTGCGAAGAGGGCGCACGAGGAAGCGGCTTCATGAAACTACAACATGGCTAGATCGGCTGAGCAGAGAACCTAGTGACTTTTTTATTTACATTTTTTTTTATTGGTCTTTGGTTAAGATGAATACAGTCAGAATGTTATTACAGGCCCGCTTGATCATCACCTATCTGCACCTATAGGCAGGCGGTATGTGTGTGTGTGACACTGCCTGCCGCACGTGTTGCTTACGCTGTGCCAGTTTTGTAGTTGTAGACCTACTTTATCTTTGAATGTCGGCTAAATGAGCCTGTCATGTGCTGCGATTAATGGTTTTGATGAATCTCTGATTGTGTACTGCTGTCTATGGTGCTGACTACCTGCAGAGCTCTCCGGGCCGTTGTGCTTTGTAGAGCGACGTGTTCTTGAAGTTGAAACATTGTTTTGCGTTTCGCTGTCCGACTTCCAATCTGTTTTTCTTTTTTGTGTTTCGAAACATGCGTCTGGCTATATCTCTGTATGTTGTATTGGACATTTTCTCAACAGAGATGTGTTTCCATCAAATTGACTTGTTGGGGGTAAAAGTATGTGCATATAGAAATAACTTTTGCGATTAAATTCCCATGTACCGAATAAAAAATACAAGTTAAATGGGTTTCCATCGCATTTTCAATGCTAAACTGATAGTTTTGTCACTATAAATGTTGCGTATGTATAACGAATGTGCCCACTCTGTTATTGGCACGTGCGCTCTAGCCAACAATTTGCAGATACTGTGCGGGTATAGCATACTACATTAAGAGATTATTTGTATTTGTCAGCCAAGCATAGATCCTCATGTCACCAGAATAAAACCCTCAATTTTTATTGAAAGGAGCATCAAGCTCATCGCCTTGCACTTTCACCACCCTCTGAAGTTCATCAGAATTTATTTAACCTGTAGCCCAATAAATTCAAATCAAATCAAAGTTTATTTGTCACGTGCGCCGAATACAACAGGTGTAAACCTTACAGTGAAATGCTTATTTACAGGCTCTACACAATGCAAATACACAATGCAAATAGTTCGGGTAACCATTTGGTTAACTGTTCAGGTCTTATGGCTTGGGGGTAAAAACTGTTGTGCTTCCTGCTTTAAATTTAGCTTGTAAGCAGGAATCAGGAGAATAGAGTTGTGGTCGGATTCACGAAATGGAGGGCGAGGGAGAGCTTTGTACGCGTTTCTGTGTGTGGAGTACAGGTGATCGAGAATTTTTTTCCCCTCTGGTTGCACATTTAACATGTTGAGTGAGATTTGGTAGAACTGATTTAAGTTTCCCTGCATTAAAGTCTCCGGCCACTAGGAGCGCCGCCTCTCGGTGAGTGGTTTCCTGTTTGCTTATTTCCTTATACAGCTGACTGAGTGCGGTCTTAGTTCCAGCATCTGTCTGTGGTGGTAAATAAACAGCCACGAAAAGTATAGCTGAGAACTCTCCAGGCAATTTTTATTTATTTATTTCACCTTTATTTAACCAGGTAGGCAAGTTGAGAACAAGTTCTCATTTACAATTGTGACCTGGCCAAGATAAAGCAAAGCAGTTTGACAGTAGTGTGGCCTGCAGTTTATCACAATATACTCAACTTCAGGCGAAATTGCATAATTTCCCATGTTGTCGTGACATTTTTTTATCCAACGTTACTGACATAACCAAGTTTCCATCCAACCTTTTTAACATCAAGCCATTTTAAGGTCGCTGGAATTATATTTTGGACAAACGTGCGCATGCCTACAGGATACTTTTGAAGTAGCATAATCAGAGGAAAATATTGTGACTGGTTGTGTTTCTGACACATAAAATATCATACATTTTAAAATATAAATTATAAATATTTGGGCTATTTTGAAACTCGCTTGAAAACAATAATGCAATTATTCATTGCATTGTGGTGTTATAGGCTATTCTAGGTAGGATAATTGTATTGTCCCTAAGAGAAAAACAGGGGAGCTGCATGTCTCATGTCTTCACTATTCTTTCATGCGCAATAATGCACCTGGTTGCTCCGCTGACTGTCAGCTTTTCGTATTTGTTATTGTGGATTCATATTGATTGCTTTTATGTGTGATATGGTTGCTTGTTCTGCAGATTTGGACAAATGTCCCTGACGGACACCGCAGCGGGGGAGAAGACCCCCGCAAACAGCCCCTCCACAGTCCAGTCCCATGAAAGACCATCTACTGTCCAGACCCCCACTGATAGTCCGGCCCTCCGCTGACCATGAGTAACCCCACTGAAGTGAAGATCACAGGCAGCCAGTCGCCTAACGCCTCCTCAGAAAGTCACTCCTCTGAAGGCATCGGAGGCAACAGATTCTCCCGTAGTGAGGCGGGGAGCATACTCAGTTGAATAGAGCATACTCCACAACAGCCCCACAGTGGACAGACTAGCACCCAGGTTTATATGGGGTGATAGGATTTTAATACATGCATTCTATGTTTTTTTAATCAGTTTTGTTGATAGATTTTATAAATATTATAGTTCTAATAATTCATTTTGGAATGATTAAATGTAATGTATTGAACATCTAAGAATTCTGTATAAAATTAACTGTAATTTGGATTAGTTAATGCTGTTCTAATTAAACATTTAGAACATAACCAATTTCTAAACATTCTTCAGTATACAGTATACCTGTGAAATACATGTTTATTTTTATTGTAAAATAATGAACTTGGTAATTGTAAAGAACTGTTCATTCGTCGTTTTATTGTGTTTTTACAAGTTTTATATTCTTGTAGAATGCCTTTCGGTGTTAGAGTAATGATTAGGTGTCTAAAGACACAGTAGGTGGCAGTGTATTCTGGGAATGGAGCCTTCGTATGTCTGTGAGGGAGGGACGGGGTGTGTGTGTGGAATGGTGGTGGGTTGGAGGTAACCCTTACGGGTAAAAACCTGCTGATCGATCTCATTCTCTGTCACGCATACTTTCTGCCTCACACACACACACAGAGCGACACACGCAGGAGGCGTTTTTCTCCCTCTCCATCAGAAACAACTGACGGCCACGCGGGAGAGCTGCATCTTCTGTTTAGATAGTTATAGCTGGAGCGTATACAGCTACTAGCCTCTACTGCCTGCTTACATCTGTCAGCTGGCCGCCCAATACGTGGATCCTTTTGTGTCCGACTTCCATTGTGCCATCTATTGTGGGGGCTAAAGGAAGCCGCCGCCAGTGGACAAGATGAAAGAACACAGGAGCTGGGACCTCAAAGGCTTACTGAAGAGGAACTGGTTGCTGATTGCGACCATTGTGTCGGTGCTGTTAGGTAAGTGAAAGTGAAGCCCCCCTAACCCTATTGTCTGCGCTCGGCTTAGTGTGAAGAAGCCCTGCTTGATGTCACACACTCCCGCGTAGCTGCCTGTCTGTCTCCGCTCTCTCTCCTTGCTCTGTCAGTGCACCCTCCCCCTTTTCCCACTCCCTCTCTCCTTTTTGTCTATTTTGACACAATTTTAATCTCTCCTGATGTTTTCCACTGCTGCAGTCCAGGCTTTGAGTCATCCAGAAGCCTGTCTTGATCCTATAAGGATGTGTAGGGCTGGGGGACTGGCTGATGAGAATTGTAAAAAAAAAAATAAAATAAAAAAAAAAGATTTATCCTTTATTTAACTAGGCAAGTCAGTTAAGAACAAATTCTTATTTACAATGACGGCCTAGCCCGGCCAAACCCGGACGACGCTATGCGCCGCCCTATGGGAGTAGTAATGTGCATGCATGGGTGTATTTGTTGTGTGTGGATAATGTTGCCTTGTGCATGCTGCGTGTGTGTGCACCTGTGTGTGCATGCAGCTGTGAGGATGTTCAAAGATGGATGCGAACAGTGTGTGTGTGTGTGTGACTGTGGCTGGTCATAATGTTTGTTTCTGTGTGACTGTTCATTATATGGATGTACACAGCAGTCTCTGCCACTGCTACGCTGATGCCCACTCTCCTACAGAGACAGGGTTCCCTGCACTGTTGTATGCTGTGCTGCCTCCCAGAGCATGTCTCACTGCCTCAGTCAAACGGAACTAGAGTGAACTGACCCATTCCACTGGCTCCTTCAGTCAGTCAGTTATTCTGCATCAGTCCTTGCAATTTTGAATCCTTGGGACGCCCCCCCCACCCCGAAGTTGAAAAGTTGGTTATGGTTAAGGTTATGATAAGGATAGGTGTTAAGTTTAGGGTTTAAGGTAGGGACGTACCAAGGATTCCATATAGCAGGGTTTCCCAAACTTGGTCCTGCCCACCGTAATGCACAATTTCACACTGTCTTCTGACGCTGCCTGCGACCTGTTGTTTTGGAAAAAACAGCCCACTGATTTTTAGGGCCTGTCACTGAATTGTCCTGCCCTGTAACCATTTTGTTGTGTTTGCTTGGTTGGACATTTATGATTTTATGGACTAAATGGACTTTGGCTCAGTGGCAGTATTGTGTTTTAAAGGCTGTCAAACCATTAAATGATAAATGCTGCTTTTGAAGGGCCCTCCACAAGGATAATGCAATTTCTGCTTATGCAGTTAGCCACTGGGGACATATGTCAATTCAACGTCTATTCCACGTTGGTTCAATGTAATTTCATTGAAATTACGTGAGAACAACGTTGATCCAACCAGGGTGTGCACAGTGGGTATTTTCAGAATGTAAACCCATAAACCTGACCAAATAGATAACCTATTCCTATTTTTATTTTACTTTCTTGGAAAAAAACATTGTAATTTACAATAACATTGTAACAGTTGCCATGGAGAGGAGAGTTAGTAGAGCCAATAACCCTTATGCATATTCCATGATCGAACACACTTTCTACCGGTGTGGCGATTTCCGGTTAGTCTAGATGTTATCGACGATATAACGTTACTACCACTATGTCGCCGTTTTTTCACTAGGTGTCTTCAGGACTTGCCTCAAATTAATATTAATGATGTACATCGAATTGTTAAATCAGCCTCCGAGACTCCAGCTAGCAAGAATGAAAAGGGGTTCCAGATGTATATAGGAAGCTACATAGACAACTATGAAGGTGAGTACCAAGTCCGTGACAGATGTAACGTCGGCTAGCTACAATCATTAGCTAGCTAATTTAACTATTAACTGTAGCTAGCTAGTTACTTCGTAAAATGATGTAACGTTGACAGAATCTACCTGAGAATGTGTGTATTTTCGTTAGCTTGGTTAAGTTATGCTTGCTAGCTAAAAAATAATTTTTATTCATGTCTTCTACACAGTATCTAACAAAGATACATTGACAGGGGAGATCACCGTGAGGGCTGCCTGTCACAGGTCCATGAGGAAGAATTAAAAGCTGCACAGCATGAGAGCAGGGAAAGGTTATAGATAGCTACTAGGGACCTTGTTAAACATCTCCTGTGAGACACTGTCATCATGGTCAAAATGTGTTGGAGACATTGTCAACTTTTAATCGTATCGGTAGATAGATATTAATGATGGGTCCCAATCCCAATTTAGAATTGCCCATTTAACAGGTCATTTGGTAAAGATCTGTTGATGCATTGTTTGGTATTGTGTTACTGAGACACAATCTATTCCTGTATAGTTAAAATGAGCCCCTAGTTAGTTATTGTTATTTATGGGCTGCATCATTCTTGTTTCTCACTTCAGTCTTTCATCACACTTATCTTCACAGATGGTGTTAAAGCACTCCGTACCAGTGATAGTGGTCCAAACCACTGCTCCTGTGTTGCAGGAAGTGCTATGTGCAATCATCTGGTGGCCCTTCTTTACCAGACAGCGCACTACTTTCAACTAAACATTCTTTCTGCACCACCAGTTCAAAGCAGCACAGACACAGAACAGTGTTGGCACAAGCCAAGAACACGTGTGAGTCTATCAATATCCATAAAAAAATGCACCTGAAAAGTATTCAGCCTATGTAACAGTAAATCCTTGTTAATTAAGGTGTGAAGCCAGGTCCGGTTTGATGGGATAGAGTTCCGTAAACCTACTAACTCGTGTGCTGATGGAATAAGTTAAGTTGGAGGTTCCTAGAATGGAAACATTTTAGAAAGCATTTTCTTGTGATTGTTTTTGTATCCAGATGATAAGCCTAAACAGGGCGTCTACGATGTAATGACAAATGTTTGGGACAAAGACTGGGAATCTATAAATCTGTATATTTTAATTCATTTTATTCAAACTTTTGGGCTTGTGCGGTTTATGGAAAAGTTACATGAGTCTTTGTCATAGGAATCTCTCCAACCTGATGTTAAGGTTTTAAAATGTTTTGCAGAAGTTCTCTCTACAAAGTGCTCAATGGATACATGCCTGACATGGACCTTCTCCGCGTCTCAGAAACGTATGACAACTTTTCTCCACTTACTGCCACTCTTGTGACAACAATGGAAATGTCAGCTGACGTGCCCCTGGTTGAGTCCGCCTTTGGGCCAGTGCAAGCCGGCAGTGTTCTGTCCTATTAGCTTCCACAGCCAAAGACCTGTGAAATTGTGATGATTGCCGATGCGCCATCTCCACCAAAACTTCCATTAGATGGCTACAGGCTTCTGTCTTCCCAGTGTGCTTACATCCTTAGCCATCAGGAGCAGTTCCACCTCAAGGCATTAGAGACAACCTACGAGATGTCACACAAAGTCGAGGTTGCTACAAGGGAGCAGAGCAGTAGCCCGGAATGGGATCAGCTCAGGAAAATGAGAATAAAATCCTCTCGTTTCCGAAAGGTTTGCCATGTCCGGGGAGAGACCTCAGCTGACCACCTAGCTGAGCGGATGTTCAAGGGATCTGGTATGCAGACCATGGAGATGAAGAGGGGGCTAGCCATGGAGCCAGTGGCTGTACAGAAGTACTGCACACTGAAGAATGTTAACTTCTTTCCGTGTGGCTTCGTAGTGCACCCAGATGCTCCGTGGTTAGGATCCTCTCCAGATGGAATCATATTTGATCCCAGTGTGAGACTACACTTTGGACTCTTAGAGGTCAAGTGCCCAAATGTACCAAGTTATGTTGACTGCCCTTACCTGAAGATACAGAATGGAGAGCTGAAGTTGAAGAGATCTCATGCTTACTACTGGCAGGTGCAAGGTCAATTCCTTCTCACTTTGTCATCTGTGCACAGGAGGACATCCTAGTTGAAAGGATTTCTAAAGATCTACAGGTTTCAAAAACTATAAGAGAGAAGGTTGACCACTTCTATTTTTACCACTACTTGCAGAAATGTCTCTCGCACCTGAATGGATCCCCTGCATGGGTGCCAAGTTGAGTGGTTTTATGAAAAATAAGTTATTGATGTTCTTGTGAAGAAATCTACAGTAGAATAGATTTGTTAAAAAAATATATATTTCTGCAAATGTTCAACGGTTCAGTTAAACAATTACACATCTCTAACATTGTATTCAATCTTGCATTCTGGCTATTCTGTGTTTACTTGATTTCTTTCCTCCACCCCTGTTACTCATTGCCTAATTAAAGCCAATACAAGCTCCACACAAACTGATTTTCACTACAACACAAATGATTGATACATGTCGTAGATTAACAAATTATTATTTGCTGCTAGCAAATAAACACATGTTCATTTACACTGGTTTGGCCCATGCTCTGGTCCGTTTTGATAGTTGACCAACAGGCACGCCACTGCAAGTAATTGGTTGATGCTGCCTGAGATGGTTTGTGTCAAACAGCTTGTGCTCCTTTACTCTACGGATCATTCTTTCAACATGTACTCTCAGCCTGGCAATGGATTGGGTCTCTCTAACCTCATGCGCTGGCATCTGTGTGCGTCTTGACAGAAAGGCTGGCCGGTAGACCTTGCACGGAACAATGTAATCTACGAGAAAGCCCTTATCCACCATAAAGGCCATGTCAGGGGTGAGTAAGGAAATAATTCCAGACTACTTGAAGATATCCTTGTCACTCACAGATCCAGCATACAAAGATGACACAAAAGTGACAGCTCCATGTGGTGACATTCCCAACATGCCCTTAAAGGTACAGTGTGACTTGTAGGAAGAAAACACCTCACTCTGCAGTAGTAGTGAAGATGGTGTCTGGCAGTGGAGTTCAGTGCAGTCGATCACTACCTGGGTGTCTGGATAGTCCTTGAACTCCGGTGGCAGGTGGGCTTTGATGGTTTCCTTGGGGATCCATATCCGTGCTGATCCAAGCAGACAGTAGAGGAAGTTGGCCTAAGAGATGATAATCCGGCTCACTGTCGATTGGTGAATGCTGAACCGATGGGCTAAATCCTTCTGCTTCAGACCCAGAGACAGATGAGTCATAAACAAGAAGAACTCGTCGATTGATGGCAGTCTGAACGTAAAGAAACCCATTTTAGTACAATAGTCCTTATATTCGGTTCATAACAAAAAGTAAATCATGTTTAACAATTACAGTAAGATCATATAATGTACTCTTTAAGTATTTAATGAAGTTGTCCCTTCCCGGTTTTCTTGGAGTAACAATTGTTTCAGATGGATTGGTGCTTGTGATTCTTATAAACTTGGTCTCTGCTGCCCGCTCAATCAAGTGCCAGAAGGCCATCAGGTGGGTGTAGCTTGCAAATCTAAAGATGGACCCAGAGTATTTGAATACGAAAAAAGCTCATTACTGTTATTGCCTATCTTCTCTAAGCCCTAGCACTAGACATGACCTAGCTGCTATTGTAGCCTGTTTTCTTGTTACTGCAATTCGTACTGTAATTCACAGCAGCGAATTTGTTTTAAAATGTTCCTTTATTTAATCTGGAAAGTGGACTAAGAACCAAATCTTATTTGAAGCAACGACCTGGGAGCATTTTTGGGGGTTAACTGAAAACTAATGTAAAGACAATCAATATACATCCAATGTGCCTACTTAGGCTAATATATGCTAGCCTAATTTTAAATAACAATGAACATGTACTTAAAGTTAAGATGGACTTTGGGATAATATAATTAATAGTAAATAATAAGCAATATTAATGCTGGATAATAATAAATCATTACTGTACCTTGTGTAAAAACGTACAGTATATCCTCGTCAGAACCAGCAAATCGCTGTACACCAAAGCCGCGTTGGGTGATCAGTTTCTCCAGCTTGGCTCAAAGCTCCTCAATTTCTCTTACGTGCTCATGGTTTACCATTAGGGCCATTTCCAGGGCTGCGGGTTCAGGGACTGCACAGTAATCATGGGTCTGGACCGGATCAGAGACGGCACAGTCCATAGGCAGCGCACCTTGTTCTTCATCCCCCTCAGTCGGAGCAGGAGGTTTCAGTCTTTCCCAAACACCAGGTCTCTTTTGAATGTGCCAGTTCCACGTGAAGACAGTATGAACAACACCTCTTTTTAGGTGTTGTCGCGCCCCCCCCCCCCCCCATTATCCCTCAACAAAGTCACTTTCGACGAAACGTGTACTACACACCTTTGTGTGTTTGGTGACAGTAAAGTTGTCACGACGTAGTGCCACCAACCACCTTTTTCTGAGCTCTACATCGGGAAACTATGGAAGCTCACAATAACATTAAATTTGGAAGACACTGAAAAGAGGCACTGAACAATGTTCATTAGCACCTCCTTCGCCTAAGATTGAGTGTTCTGATTGAACCTTGATTGTTAATGAATTTCATCCTCAAAATTGCAGAATATTACTTACATTAACAACTCTATTCTTTAGAAAGTGTCATGGAATCTTGAGTGACCACAGGGAGTCAACACCTCATTTGGATTACATACTGAGATGGGCACTCTGTCAGTCTGTAATTTGGTTGGTTTGCCATGTAATGCCTTAAACAGACACACAGTTCTGCCATCAGATGTCACACTGTAATGGAAAACTAATGGTAATTATTTGTATTATTAACAGTAAAATAATTGCTGTATTTCGAATGGCACTGTAATTCCACTCCACAGAAAACAGTACCGTACCCTATTGTTGGAGTGCCAAAAACCTTTTGACCCCTAGTGGGTGCATGGTATTTTAAATGAGCATTTTTGTCATTTCCTTTTGGTCTGTTTTGCCATGTAGTTGCTGCTTGTTTGGAAGCCTTTGTAACGCCTCTAGAAGTGCAAATATTTATTAATATGCTGCAATGATTGGAAGCACTTCACCTAGCAGCCCAACCTGGTCTCAGAGCATTTCTTATTATTCTGTACGTAAATTCGAGACACTCCATATGTTACGTTTTTGTATCGTTATATAACACAGATGGCTACCAAAAGGCAAAAACGAAAGGAGGGTGGTTGGTCGGGGTGGAAGGATGGTCGTATAATGCAAATGTCAAGCATGATAAAATTATAAAGTTGTCCATGATGAGATACGAACTCGCAACCTTCAGGTTGCTAGACTTTTGCGTTATATGTTTGAGCTATTTTCAAATCTCATCACGGACAACTTTATAATTTTAGCTAATTAGCAACTTTTCAACTATTTAATACTTTTTAGCTACTTTGCAACTATACTGAACAAAAATATAAACGCAACATGTAAAGTGTTGGTCCCATGTTTCATGAGCTGAAATAAAAGATCCCAGAAATGTTCCACATGCACAAAAAGCTTATTTATCTAAAATGTTGTGCACAAATTTGTTTACATCCCTGTTCGTGAGCATTTCTCCTTTGCCAAGATAATCCATCCACCTGACAGGTGTGGCATATCAAGAAGCTGATTAAACAGCATGATCATTACACAGGTGCACCTTGTGCTGGGGACAATAAAAGGCCAAGTTTTGAGGGAGAGTACAATTGGCATGCTGACTGCAGGAATGTCCACCAGAGCTGTTGCCAGAGAATGTAATGTTCATTTTTCTATCAAAAGCCGCCTCCACCGTTGTCTTAGAGAATTTGGCAGTACGTCCAACCGGCTTCACAACCGCAGACCACATGCAACCACGCTAGCCCAGTACCGCCACATCTGGCTTCTTAACCTGCAAGATTGTCTGAGATCATTATGGACAGCTAATGAAACTGAGGAGTATTTCTGTCTGTAATAAAGCCATTTTGTGGGGAAAAACTCATTCTGTTTGGCTGGGCCTGGCTCCCCAGTGGGAGGGCATTCGCCCCTGCCCAGTCATGTGAAATCCATAGAATAGGGCATAATGAATCTATTTCAATTGACTGATTTCCTTATATGAAGTGTAACTCAGTGAAATTGTTGCTGGTTGTGTTTATTTTTGATCAGTATACTTAGCATGTTAGCTAACCCTTCCCCTAACCTAATTCATAACATATCATACATTTGCAAATTTGTAGTTCGTAACATATATATCATACGAAATGGGTGATGGACTTCCACAAATGAATGCATACCATACAAAACCTAACATATCATACTAAATGGAGTGTCCCGGATTTACGTACAGAATGATACAAAATGCTCTGAGACCAGGTTGCTGAGCAGCCAACCTGCTTGCACTAATCCCGAAAGTATTCGGCCCCCTTGAACTTTGCGACCTTTTGCCACATTTCAGGCTTCAAACATAAAGATATAAAACTGTATTTTTTGTGAAGAATCAACAACAAGTGGGACACAATCATGAAGTGGAACGATATTTCAAACTTTTTTAACAAATCAAAAACTGAAAAATTGGGCGTGCAAAATTATTCAGCCCCTTTACTTTCAGTGCAACAAACTCTCTCCAGAAGTTCAGTGAGGATCTCTGAATGATCCAATGTTGACCTAAATGACTAATGATGATAAATACAATCCACCTGTGTGTAATCAAGTCTCCGTATAAATGCACCTGCACTGTGATAGTCTCAGAGGTCCGTCAAAAGCGCAGAGAGCATCATGAAGAACAAGGAACACACCAGGCAGGTCCGAGATACTGTTGTGAAGAAGTTTAAAGCCGGATTTGGATACAAAAATATTTCCCAAGTTTTAAACATCCCAAGGAGCACTGTGCAAGCGATAATATTGAAATGGAAGGAGTATCAGACCACTGCAAATCTACCAAGACTTGGCCGTCCCTCTAAACTTTCAGCTCATACAAGGAGAAGACTGATCAGAGATGCAGCCAAGAGGCCCATGATCACTCTGGATGAACTGCAGAGATCTACAGCTGAGGTGGGAGACTCTGTCCATAGGACAACAATCAGTCGTATATTGCACAAATCTGGCCTTTATGGAAGAGTGGCAAGAAGAAAGCCATTTCTTACAGATATCCATAAAAAGTGTTGTTTAAAGTTTGCCACAAGCCACCTGGGAGACACACCAAACATGTGGAAGAAGGTGCTCTGGTCAGATGAAACCAAAATTGAACTTTTTGGCAACAATGCAAAACGTTATGTTTGGCGTAAAAGCAACACAGCTGAACACACCATCCCCACTGTCAAACATGGTGGTGGCAGCATCATGGTTTGGGCCTTCTTTTCTTCAGCAGGGACAGGGAAGATGGTTAAAATTGATGGGAAGATGGATGGAGCCAAATACAGGACCATTCTGGAAGAAAACCTGATGGAGTCTGCAAAAGACCTGAGACTGGGACGGAGATTTGTCTTCCAACAAGACAATGATCCAAAACATAAAGCAAAATCTACAATGGAATGGTTCAAAATAAACATATCCAGGTGTTAGAATGGCCAAGTCAAAGTCCAGACCTGAATCCAATCGAGAATCTGTGGAAAGAACTGAAAACTGCTGTTCACAAATGCTCTCCATCCAACCTCACTGAGCTCGAGCTGTTTTGCAAGGAGGAATGGGAAAAAATGTCAGTCTCTCGATGTGCAAAACTGATAGAGACATACCCCAAGCGACTTACAGCTGTAATCGCAGCAAAAGGTGGCGCTACAAAGTATTAACTTAAGGGGGCTGAATAATTTTGCACGCCCAATTTTTCAGTTTTTGATTTGTTAAAAAAGTTTTAAATATCCAATAAATGTCGTTCCACTTCATGATTGTGTCCCACTTGTTGTTGATTCTTCACAAAAAAATACAGTTTTATATCTTTATGTTTGAAGCCTGAAATGTGGCAAAAGGTCGCAAAGTTCAAGGGGGCCGAATACTTTCGCAAGGCACTGTAATTACAGTAAAATACTGTGAAATACAAACCGCTCTCCTCAATGAATTTCATTAATTCATCCATTCATTCTGATTACAGTAGCATTTACACAGTACTTGCTTCAATACCATATTTGTATTACAGTAGGTGTACTGTAATATGAAATACATAATTTTACTTGCCACAGAGCTGCCTGTAAGCTACTGTCAAAATCACGGTAACGGCTTTACAGTGCACATAAAAGTTCACTACTACACCATGTGGCCTCTGTTGCTGGCCATGCTTACTCTCTAGTAGCATGGCAGCCCTTCCATGCCAGTTCTGTACTTAAGTTATTACATGGGCGGGATTGTTGGACGTCGTCTTGTATGTTTTATTCATAACATAAGTAATTTAGCTTTGCCAATATGCCAATAACTGTCCTATTGTGGCATGCTGCAAGATTTTACTCTCCATAGGCCCTGTATTCATAAATACTCTGACTAGGAGTGCTGATCTAGGATCTGGTCCCCTCCATATCCATATACTCTTATTTATTATTATCTAAAATACAAAACTGATCCTAGCACACATACTCTGTGAATACAGACCCAGATCTCAATAAATGTGCTGACTCATCCCATTTTGAAGGAATCACGTTATTTTACATAAATTACCAGATAGAAATTGCATCACAAAATGGTAATTACTTTAGCAATAAGGCCTGAGGAGGTGTGGTATATGGCCAATATACCACGGCTAAGGGCTGTTCTTATGGAGCCCTTACAACCTTGCCACCATTACCACAATCACCACCACCATTATCAACTTACCTGGTAAAATAAATAAATAACATTTTTGTATTTTTACTACCACAGCCACCACCGGTGTGGAACAACTTCTGTACAGTATATCATGAGAGGGTTTATTTTGAATTAGGAATGATGTAACCTATTGAGTTACAATTCGCTGTGTCACCACTTTTCCCAACCTTTCACAAGGTTGTTTTATGGTGGCTTGTAGTGGTTGATGACACACAGGGTGGGGAGGATGGAAGTGGATCAGCGTAACGTTTATGGGCGAACCCCCCCCCCCCCCCCCCCCCCCATAAACGTTACATACAGTGTATTCTCAATGTCACAACCTTAAACCCATGTCATGAAACCCTGTGCAAAGCAAAAGTTATGTAACACCTTGCCCATAAACTAAAAACGAGAAAGTCACATAGTCATAATACTGTGGTAGCCTACTTGGCAGCTCTTAAATAATAGCGATGCTTACATTTTAATTTGACATGGCATGCAGGTCAAACACCAATGTTGTTTCTTTTGTCATCATTATATCTCCCTCTCTCCCACTACATTTCCACACTGAAAATCCTTCATATTCAGTGAATGAGTAGTGTGGGAACTGGGAACTAAACTTGTGATGTATTGAACAAACCTTGTACTGAACTAACCTTCGTAAACTAACCTTGTTCAACTCTCTCTGTCTCGTTCTCTCAGGGATAGGCCTTGGTGTGTTGGTTAGGGAATATGCCTCCCTTTCCCACCTCGATAAGCAGTATTTTGGATTCCCGGGAGATATCCTGATGCGGATGCTCAAGCTGGTCATCCTGCCCCTCATCATCTCCAGCATGATAACAGGTAACTTGGGATGAATTGTATCTCAACAGCTCTATCTCAGTCACTCTGCACTATGCTTAATGAAGGGGGCCATCAGAGAATGTGTACAGATATCTTAGTCAACGACAACTAAAATAGTCCTAGTCATTGAGAGGACTTGTTGACAGACATGCTTCCTTTGGGTGACCAGGTCTTGTTTGTGTTCACAGGAGTGGCCGCCCTGGATTCGGATGTTTCCGGAAAGATAGGTTTGAGGGCTGTGGTTTATTACTTAACCACCACCATCATTGCAGTCATTTTGGGTGAGTTAAAAGTGCCTGGTCTCACTCCCTTTGAATGACATTTGACTATTGAATGATGGGGAACATGTTTTTCAGGTATTGCATTGGTGATAACCATCAAACCTGGTGTCTCTCAGAAGGCAGAAAACATCGACAGGACAGAGATCACACAAAACGTCAACACCGTCGACACACTACTGGATCTTGTCAGGTGACAGCTTCCAGTGTTTCCCCTATAATTATTTTCAGCAGCGGTGGCAAAGTTAGTTTGAGGGAGGGGTGACCGAACCAATTTAGCAGTCAAATAAATGAATATGATAATTAAGTTGATAGAATTTCTATAAAATGCCCATTCTACATCAGTCAGAGATGCAGTGAGTAACATTTGGCTCACATTGTTGTCATCTCAACATTTGTCCTATTCGATCCACAGAAACATGTTTCCTGAAAACATAGTGCAGGCTTGTTTCCAACAGGTAAGAGTCTTTGTCTGATTTGTACATTCAAGCTTAAGGTCACTAGCCTGGTCCCAGATCTGTTTGTGCTGCCTTGTCAACTCTGATGAGAATTGTCAAGACGGCACAAACAAATCTTGGGGCAGGCTATACAATCACTGCTCTTTGAGGACAAAACATGGTTTACATTCAAATGTAACCATGTCAAATGTTACTATTTTAATTCAACCAGTACAAGACAACGCGCAAAGAGTTGGAACCCTCTAAAGTGAAGGAGAACACTACAACCACAATGTTCCCTCCTTTCTCTACCACTGTCATGGCAACCATTTTCCCCCCAGAGGTAGGTGTTACTGTTTATCCGGTGTTACTGTTTATTCGCCTGTGTGTCAAGAGCTGTGACTTGATAGGATCGAAGCTGGCTCTAAACAAGCTTTTCTTACTTGTTTAGAGTTCATCCGATGGCTATCTGTCCAATCACAATCTTTTGTGGTATGAAAATGTATCCATGTCAGTCTTTTTTTCAGATGAGCCTTGGTGCGTTTACACATGGCTACCCACATCAAGTGTGATGGCTATGACCACAGATCAACTTGCAGAACATTATAATGCCACTGTGGGGACAGGGGTCAATATGTTGTGATCTGAGGAAAAAGCACAAGAAAATGGCTGTCGGCCCACTGAAACACAGTACTTCACCTGTGGATTTTTTGACCAAAATCTATTTATATTTTTATACTTGCTTCCTTATTTCTCCTCTCTGTAGAACATCACCAAGGACTATATAATAGTTGGGTCATATTCTGATGGGCTCAACGTGCTGGGCCTCATCGTGTTCTGTGTGGCGTTTGGCCTCGTCATCGGCAAGATGGGTGAAAGGGGACGCATCCTGCTGGAGTTCTTTGATGCTTTAAATGAGGCCACCATGAGGCTAGTTCAGATTATCATGTGGTATGTAACTACAGGCCACCATGAGGCTAGTTCAGATTATCATGTGGTATGTGGGGCGGCAGGGTAGCCTAGTGGTTAGAGTGTTGGACTAGTAACCGAAATCTGTCGTTCTGCCCCTGAACAGGCAGTTAACCCACTGTTCCTAGGCCGTCATTGAAAATAAGAATTTGTTCTTAACTGACTTGCCTAGGTAAATAAATACATGTAACCATGAGGCCACCATGAGGCTAGTTCAGATTATCATGTGGTATGTATTGCTGAGTTCACGTGCTAGTCGGAACTTGGACATTTCCGATTTGCGAACTGGTTGAAACACAACCAGTGTTTTCTAGTTTCCACTAGCATATGAACGCGGCATAAGTACAGTGTAGTCTACAGGCTATCTTTACTAATACACTTTTTTTTTTATCTTAAAATTCACCCTCCATCTCACTTAGCTACACTACAAATGTTTAGAATCTTGTAGTTCACATTATCTATTTTCTATGCTATTATATGAATGCACTGTAGTATTCAATGCTAATCCAGTGGAGGAGGTGATGGTGGAAATGTGGATAGCATTAACATAACCATTGTTATTATTACAGCTATATGCCAGTGGGGATACTCTTCCTCATTGCTGCCAAGATCATTGAGGTAGAAGACTGGGAGATCTTCATGAAGTTGGGCATGTACATGGTGACAGTTTTGAGTGGGTGAGCCTAAACCAGCATTCTCTCTCTCCACAACATTGGTAGATGTTGGTATAATTTCATTATTCCAATATGTTTTCATTAATTGAATTCACTTAGTCTATTTTATGAGAATTTGTAAGATTCTTATTTGCATAAAAAAGACGGAGACCAGTCTTATCAAAATGAGATAATAGTATTTATTCTCGGAGCGCGCTGCCATGTAACCACGAACAACAGTTTATATACAAAATATGACGTCATTGGTTCTAGAATTAATCTCCTCCTCTCGACCAAGACAAAGCAGGTTTAAAAGTTCATTCCGACCTACTAGCGCACACACATGACACACAATATAACTGAATTAACTCTTGATCCCTCACCATTATCCATCACCACTTAGCTGACAGTTCCAGCTAATGCAAAACCTAAGAAAACACACAGTCTTTATCTGAACATTCCAGTGCTAAGTTGAGTTGGTTCAACCATAGGTTAATTACCCTTTCTGCTTACTTAAAAAAATAAACACTTCCAATCTTCTCCAACCTGGCTGGAATGGTATTTATTTTATTTAATTACCCCGTTTCAGGCTCCACAATCCCTCACTTATTAATTCATATTGTTAATCAGATATAATAAAACAGAGTATAAGTTTACTTAGTTACAGTTCTATTTGAAATGGGGATATTGTTTAGTCATTTATTCATACAACTCCTAACAGTAGATTTATAGCTGGCATTAGGGTCCAGTATTCTTGTAAAGATACTGTAAAATGTCATCTCTGTCCTGGCACAGATAAGAACCAAGGACATTTAAAACGGCTTAACCTGCAGATGTGATAATGAGGCCTTTAGCGGACACCTGTCCAACCGTTAATTTTCCGGACAGAATTATGCTTCTGCGTGAACAGGAAAATTATTCTCCAGAGTCTAGTGGGGGGGGGGAACGCTGTCCTTGTGTGTCCTAAATAGCACTCTGTTCCCTATATAGTGCACTACTGTTGACCAGAGGCCTATGTGCCGTGGTCAGAGTAGTGGACTATAAAGGGAACAGGGTGCATTTTGATACCCAGCCCTGTTTATTATTTTATTATAACCTGGAGAAGAGCCCTAGTTAACCCCCAGGGATTAGTCAGCTATTTCTTACAGTGAGCCAAAATCAAACACTTTTTTGTAATGTTTTACTTTTCTCCTCAGCCTAGCTATCCATTCTACTGTTTTTTTGCCGCTGATCTACTTTGTCATTGTGAGGAAGAACCCGTATACCTTTGCCTTGGGGATGGCTCAGGCACTGGTCACTGCTCTCATGATCTCTTCCAGGTAAGCCTCGGTCACTATTGGGGATCATACAATATGTTGTGTATAGCAAAGCATAGCAGTAAACACTGACATATCTATTTATTTATCCATTAATTTAATACATCTATTTATCCAATCCATCCATCTGTCCGTTCTTCCATCCATCTATCCACCTACCTGTCCAATTATCCATCCATCCTTCTTTAACCTAAATGCTACCTCCCTCTAGCTCTGCCACCCTGCCTGTCACCTTCCGCTGTGCCGAAGAGAACCTCCGGATCGACAAGAGGATCACCCGCTTCGTGTTGCCCGTGGGCGCCACCATCAACATGGACGGGACAGCTCTCTACGAGGCTGTCGCTGCCATCTTCATTGCCCAGCTCAACAACTATGATCTTGACGTGGGTCAGATTGTCACTATCAGGCAAGTCCCCAACACCTTGGGTTGACAGGGGATTGTGTATTTCGATGTACTCATTTTGGGCAGGTGAAAGTGTCATGGCATATTTCTAACCAGACGGAAAGTCTTTGGCGGCCTCAGACTTCAGAATGGGTACGCCACCGAGTGATGTAAGGAAACATGTATTTGTGCGTGACAAAACAGACTTCACACTGGAAGCTCAATCATAATCAGTTGAAATATGTCATGGCAGTATGTATGTTAGTATCATGTATCAAGCATCAAGTTACTGACCTAATAATATAAAATAATTAAAATTGTAATGAGGGTAATTGACTGTTTCCTCTGATTTTAGTGTAACAGCAACAGTAGCCAGCATCGGAGCTGCCGGTGTACCTAACGCTGGTTTTGTTACCATGGTGATTGTGCTGACTGCCGTTGGACTACCGGCAAATGATGTCACTTTAATTATTGCTGTGGATTGGCTGCTGTGAGTAATACCTTGTTGGGTGAAATATTGTTTTAGTGATTAATCCAATGGTGTGACGTTTTAAAGTTAGACTCAGCAGTAGAACATCACCATACACAGTGAAGACAACAAAAACATCTGCCAAGACTACCACTACTTTCTCTTCCCCTTAAACAATGCCCAGGAGGGACGGTCTTGGCAGGTTACGTTTTGTTGTTGTTGAAGTTTACCTGCAGTGTAGGATGACGTCGTATTGCAAAGTCTACAGTATCTTTAACTGGATTTATCAACGGACAATGTTCACTCGCCATTTCAGAGACCGCTTCCGCACCATGATCAACGTGCTGGGAGATGCCTACGGAGCTGGCATCGTTCAGAAGCTGTCCAGGCGGGAGCTGGAGAGGATGGACGGCACCTCGGACGTGACTAACCCCTTCGCCCTGGGGACCACGCTGGACAACGAGGAGTGTGAGAAGAAGTCCTACGTCAACGGCGGCTTCACCGTCGACAAAACCGACGCCATCTCCTTCACCGAGACCTCACAGTTTTAGGAGGACGGGGACGGGGGGGGCAAAGAAGTGCCAATGCTGCTAGATGTTTAGCCTGGTTCTAGATCTGTGACCAACATTTCCTGTTGATGCAGGATTACTGCTGGAGGATTATTTTCCTGCTTCAGCACACTGGCTCAAATTAAGATCCTACATCTGTAGCAATATCAGCCACCATCATCTGCTCTATCTTGATTCTCTTTCCAGCACTGTCCCCGATGATCAGTATGTTTTTTTTAACCACAAGTGGAAATCCTCAGCAGCCCTTAAAATGAGCTGGGCTGTATCTGAAATGACACCCTATTGCTTAACTAGTGCACTACTTTAGACCAGGGCCTATGTAGAGAATGAGGTGTCCTTTGGGATGAACCCATGCTCTCTTTTACCAAAAGAGCTTCCATTGTTATGTTGACAATGTACACATTCACTTTTGAATGAATCAATACTTTTGCTATTGTTTTTACATAGAGGGAGCAAAGGAGACTACAAGAGCCAGAGCTTTTGAAATTCATACCTACAGCGCGTGTGTGTAACTGAAATAATATCGCCGGACTGAGCTGTGTAAATGTACTGTGAAAGAGCATGGAAGAAGAACTATATTCTTGATGTTCAATACACTGTATATTGCAAAGATTCAAACACTTTGTTTGCTCTTCAGAAGCAAATTATTTTTGTGTGACTTTTTTTATTTTGTTTTGTCCATTTTTGTTCTGGGGGGGGGGTCAGATACAAAAAAACAATCAAAGAAATCCATACAAAGACAACCCCAACCCATTCCCCCCCCTTAGTCTCCACCCACCTGCCCGCATTCTCCCTCCCCACTCAGAAACCATGCCTCCCACCCCATCTAGCCCTCCTCCTGAAGAAAGCATGCCTCCCACCCCATCTAGCCCTCCTCCTGAAGAAAGCATGCCTCCCATCAGTCCCCCCCCATCCCCCAACAACATCCAGAGACCCCCGTACCACCCCTTCCCGTGGGCCTGAAAGCGGAAAAAAAGTTAAAATAAATATATATAATTGGTTTGTATGTGTGGCGCTTTAGCTGAGATTGTTCTTTACATAGTCAAGTATATTTGTTGGTGAAAGTTAATGTTCTTAAGCTTTACAATATGTGCCAAACATCTTATTCATTAATTCATTCACTTTATATCATTCATCCATGTAATTTTATTGCATGAAGCAATATTACAAATATATACAGTGGGAAACTTGTGATGAACATAGACCTGCTGAACGTCTTTTTCAAGTGACCAATAGCCTTTAAGAAAGTAGAGTTGATGGGCACACTAACGAGGTTTGAGTTATGAATTTAATTGAATACTGTGAAATATTTTCTTAATGAATTGCTAAAGAGGATGACTTTTTAATAAGGATGGTCTTGACAATAAAGGCTTTCTGATAACGAATGCTAACTTTAAAAGCTTCATGTTTGTTTGTCAGAGAAACAAAGAATTGTGGGGCTTCTGAGGCAATGTTTTGGAAGACCCAGCAGTAGAATCCAGGAATTCAATTGAATGCAGTTAGTACATCTTCCAACATCAACCACAAAACCTTAGTTAGATACAAAGCCTTCCAAACAGCTCATTATGTAATAACTTTGTGTAGCCTTACTTTGGGCCAGCAGGTATCCTAGTGGTTAGAGCGTTGGGCCAGTAACCAAAAGTTTGCTGAATTGAATCCCCGAGCTGACCAGGTAAAAAATCTGTCATTCTGCCCCTAGACAAGGCAGTTAACCCACTGTCCCCCGGTAGGCCGTCATTGTAAATAAGAATTTGTTCTTAACTAACTTGCCTTGTTAAAGGGTAAACTTGAGAGAGATGAGCCTTAATATTTTTAAAAAAATCATCCCTTGAGGCATGGGATTATTGAAACTGCCTCTTCATTTTACAGCTCATTGCAATCTGACCTCTACGACTTGTTTTTGCTCTATAACAGAGGCATACGGGCCTAATTTGAGGTAGTAGACAACGTTATTATAGAACATCTCTCAACTTGGTGACTTATTGAGTATAGGAAAGCAAGTCAAGGGCGATGTAACTAACATTTGATTGATCAGATGTGGCTCAAAATAAAGCTTGTGAATCCGGTTCTTCTGTACATTTCAAAAGCACATTATGATGAGATCAACAATCAATGGCTAAAGTGTGTACAGTTCACAAATGACTTCAGTATATGAATCAACATGTACTAGATGTAAGCTAATAAAGAAAAATAACTTGGGCGTTTCTCTTTTTGAGTGGTTTTGGAAATGGTTGAGAATGCAGAATTAGAGTTGTGGACATTCCTGCTTTCATTTACTTGTTTCTCCCTGTCCAGCATCTGACCATTGGATGTGCATCCTTTGGTTACTGTACAACCTTGTTTTTATCTACAAGAACGACTTAGCAAACCATTTGAAATACTGCAGTCACTGTATTATACCACAGGTTGCGGTTTTGGATCCTCTAGACTAGCAATAGAACGGTCATAGCTTAGAAAGGCACAGTGATGGAACAGAATGTTCCTGAAGCAGGCAGTCAGTGCATTAATATATAATCACCTAACCGGCTATTTCCCCTGAGTGATGTTAGAGCACAAAGAGCACTATCGACCTACCCATAATTCCCCTTTAATGTCTTTCCACCGACGCACCCGAGGACTCCACAAAGTCAGCCCGTTTGCTGGCTAGAGGCCAGAGGCTCATTCAGGAAGGTGCGACATGACAACGTTCAGATAGATATACATTGTGTCGAGCAGATATTCTTCTTTGTCATGGAGAATAGGCAACCCAGTCCGCTCTACACGTTACAGTTCTATCTGCAGGTTTCACGCTCCTGAACACACCCAAGAGTAACAATATGATGTTACTGTACCATAGCTTATATTTTCAAATACTGTACATTCAATATAGGGTGAGAAATTCATGATTTCTTTTTGTTAGATAACACAAAACGATTTATTCACACAAAATGACCATGTCCACAGAACATGACTATAATGACATACATTTCTATGGTTTCTGCCTCAATTCAATACCATAAATAAACATACAAAATGACTAATAACATTAGCGTTAATATAATGAGATGCTTTGAATTCTGGTAAATCACTTCTCTTCAATAGCCACCGTATGACTTAATACTTCATTTCAGCTAACCGTAACACACACAGAGTGAATTATGACATCATTATCGTATGAAATCAATGCCGAAATGAACCGCACACTTTGGCTTCTTCACTGGTTGTATAGAAGATAAAGCTTCAAGTTGTTGAGTGAACGGCACCCCTGGAAATAAGGCAGGTAAATCCAATCAAAATCCCTGGAACGTCAACTTTGATTGAAATATTTCTAGACGGGCCTTCTACTGTCATTCAATACAGAAATGTAAAGGTATTCAAATATTGATCAATACCAATGCAGATCAAGACCGGGGATTCTACTGTGTTATCATAATTGTGATACAATACTGTCATGGTAATTCATGTTCGGAAGAAGAAGAGATTTGTTTGAATACACTGTGACACGCCAGTGCAGCGAGGCTATCTGACTATTCCCTCTTACCTTCCCAGGCCGTTCCCCACTGACTCCCTAGGGTGGGCATCGGTTAGGGGAGATGGACCTCCGGGCTAGGACCTCGTCTATCTCGGAGTCTGTGGCCCCCTGAGGACCAACCAATACATTAGCACTGAGTTCTCACACATACACATCACTAGCTTAATCCCAGTTGGTTTATGATACAGTAACTTGTCATTGACAATAAAAAACAGACCTGTCTTACTACATCACACTATAGCCAAAGAGAAAGGAGAGAGAGAGAGAGAGAGAGGAGGGTCAGGGGGAGAGGGAGCAGTGGAGTCTGCATATGACTTTCTGTCATTCTGCTGGAGTTCCAGTTCCCTATGGATCGATTCTGCATTTCTATCTGGTCTATTCCCCTATCTACGGCAGCCAGACACGTCACAAAACTTTTAGGGAATTGCTAATACTAAAATTATTTTTGAATGAGGGTGATGTGAGCCGAGGATGAGGCAAGTTATAACATGGTCAAAACATTAGCTTCCAAACAAAGTGTAGGGATCAGGCATGACTGCAGCCCTGGGTTCAAATACTAGGCTCTACTTTTAGCTTTCGTTCTAGTCTGTCTGGAGTGGCAGCTGGGTGGGGTTGGCCATTTTACAACTATTTCTATTGCTTCCATTGTGCCAGGCAAGCTCAATGAAGCTGACAGGAAATGGCAGTAACTGGTCAATTTAAGTTACTGTTCAATCTTGTCAAGGTTAAATTGCTGGTGTGATTGCTGTTATGGTTTCCAACGCA
This sequence comes from Oncorhynchus clarkii lewisi, assembly GCF_045791955.1. NCBI lineage: Eukaryota > Metazoa > Chordata > Actinopteri > Salmoniformes > Salmonidae > Oncorhynchus > Oncorhynchus clarkii. Next base: position 39,761,411 of record NC_092167.1, on the reverse strand, counting down.
ACCACTGCAGATGAACGCGACATGTGTCTTACTCACACGGGCAAGTCTGTGCACCGCTCTAGGGGTGGTAAGGAGTCCTCGGACGCGGTGTTGGACCTCCTCCCACATGCCCTGAGAGCTGGGGCGTGACCTGTCCATAGAGATAAGAGACAAGGATCAGGACAGGGTCAGGCCTGAACCAACTGAGATGGAGGACATTTGTCAATGGCATTACGCTCCTTATAGGAGCCAAGAGCTTACATCATGATCATTCAAGTAAGCTCGACATACCCATTTTGTCTCGAGCTTTCCCTGTAGGAGTGCCAAAGCATGGAATGGCTGGGTGTAGCGGTGGAGGATCTCCCCATGTTAACCAGGGACCACCGTTGGCTTGGACCTGGTGGGTAGTCCAGGAGATTGTCTGTGTCAGAGGACAGGGACTGTGGGAGACGAGGAGAGGAGTCGTTGGTCAGGGTGGGTCTGGCCATGAAAGGGGAGAGGTGGGGTGTAGGGGAGTGTCCAGTCCCAAGCCAGGGGTCGCTTTTCTAAGGACAGGAGGAGAAGAGTAGAGCAAAGCAGGGGGTAAAAAAACAACAGTAAAATAAAATAAAAACTATTTGATTCAGTTGTGTGTCCAAAGCCTGAAATTATCCTATCATTTTCCAAACGGAATGAATGGTTGGTTTTATTTAGAGCTAGTGTCCAAAGGTGGATGGATTGATGAGATGAGTTCAATGTCCTATTTCCTTCATCAACAAAGTTGCACCACTGAATGTGAATGTCATCATCTCAATGATGTTATGCCCAGTACAGGGAATCATTACCACATGACTGGGTAGGGTTGAGGATAAAACCACACCTGGGAATATTCTTCAGTTCAAATAACAGAATGCTGTTCTCTGCCAACTGCTGTCTATAATGCCATACATACACGCACACACACACACGCAACATCTCCCTCTGCAACTGGATCCAGGACTTCCTGATGGGCCGCCCCCAGGTGGTAACACATCTGCCACACTGATCCTGGGGCGGCAGGGTAGCCTAGTGGTTAGAGCGTTGGACTAGTAACCGGAAGGTTGCAAGTTCAAATCCCCGAGCTGATAAGGTACAAATCTGTCGTTCTGCCCCTGAAAGGCAGTTAACCCACTGTTCCTAGGCCATCATTGAAAATTTGTTCTTAACTGACTAGTTAAATAAAGCTTAAATAAATCCTCAACACAGGGGCCCCTCCTGTACTCCCTGTTCACTCATGACTGCACGACTCCAACGCCATCATTAAGTTTGCCGATGACACAACAGTGGTAGCCTGATCAACGACAAGACAGCCTATAGGGAGGACAACAACCTCTCCCTCAACGCGATCAAGACAAAGGAGATGATTGTGGACTACAGGAAAAGGAGGACCTATGCACCCATTCTCATTGACAGGTTGTAGTGGAACAGGTTGAGAGCTTCAAGTTCTTTGGTGTCCACATCACCAAGAAACTATCATGGTCCAAGCACACCATGACAGTCGTGAATCGGGCACGACAAAACCTATTCCTCCTCAGGAGACTGAAAAGATTTGGCAAAAAAGCTACTGGTATGGCAACTACTCAGCCTCCTACCACAAGGCAGGGTAGTAGGTACGGCCCAGTACTTCACCGGGGCCAAGCTTCCTGCCATCCAGGACCTCAGTACCAGGCGGTGTCAGAGGAAGGCCCTAAAAATTGTCAAAGACTCCAGCCATTTATTTATAGACTGTTCTCTCTGCTACTGCACGGAAAGCAGTCTCGCTATTGTTATTTTACTGCTGCTCTTTAATTACTTGTCACTTTTATTTCTTATTCTTATCCCTATCCTTGTTCAACTGCACTGTTGGTTAGGGGCTCGTAAGTAAGCATTTCACTTAAGGTGAAATATTGTATTCGGCGCATGTGACTAATACAATTTGATTTGACACACACACACACACACACACACACACACACAAATACAACTATGTATGAACTTGTTGCTGACTCGCTGTCATGACATAGCAGATGTCATACTGTCATTTGTCACCATGACAGCTCACACCACTAGATGTAAAATATACTTACATGACGGGGTAAAAACTCCTCATCTATATCCCAGCTGGAACCCAAACTGAGCTGTGCCAGCCGCCCCATGTTTCCATGACAACTGTCCATCTGGCTGGCTTTGCACGGGGAGAGGGAGCGTGATCTGGGCATCACTGGTGCCCGCCAGGCACCGTCCCAATCTCCTCTCCGGTGTCCCTTTCGGGACCTTTTAGTGCGTTTCTTTGGCACCACTGTCCTCTGTGATCGAATGAGTGAATGAGCAAAGAATTATTCCATATGCTCAGTGTTTCTCAATCTTAGACCTTGGTCTAATGGGAATAAGTGGTTGAAAAAAAGTCCTGCACATTGTCGTACAATGGGTTAGCCTGGTCCTATATCATGGTGACCATAGGAGTTACGAAAGCACAAAAAGATCTGGGAACAGGCTAATAGAGAAACGTTAACATTAAGTGGAAGTCTATGGAGAGTGCTAATGACATAAACTGAAAGCATTACCATTGGAGACCTGAGATGGGTGCTGTTGACCTCTGCGTTCGCAGAGCACTCACTGATGGTTGTTCTGGTGGAGAACTCTAACCTTGGAGCAATGCCCTGGGAAAGATGAGCGTGAGTAGATCATTTGAATGGATACTGGCCCAATTCACTAGTTTGAAGAGCAGTTTAATGCATCAACGTAAATTGTATCCTCTCTGTGCAGGTACGCTGCCTCTGTATTGTCCTAATCGGACCTATCAATCAGTGTCTAGTGAACCATCGCCGTCTCATACATCTCACTGAAACAGGACTACAGCCTGGTTCTCCATAGTGATGGTGTAAGCTCTCTCCTACTTACAGGGAAGCTAATGGAGCGTGTCATGAGAACCTCTCTGTCCACTCCAGAGAAGGATGGAACCAATTTGGGCTCTGGAAATAGGAAGCGTCTGGCGTCTTCCTCAAAGCAGGCCAGGGCCTCCCCCACTGCAGCAAAGCACACAGAGGTCAATCACTGCAGCCCTGTGTGGCTCAGTTAGTTAGTAAGAACACACCGCAAAGATCATGGGTTAATTTCTTGCAGGGGTCACGTATACTAAAATGAACGGCGCCCAATGTACTGCAAGTTGTTTTGGATAAAAAACAGATGCTACATGGCATATGATCTACTTGCTTATGGTGTATTAGGCCAGTGCTTCCCAACTCCGGTCCTGTAGTACCCCGAACCGCACACATGTAGCCCCTGACAAAAAACACCTGAATTAACTCATTGAGGGCCTGATGATTAGTTGACAAATTCAATTAACTGTTTTTTTTCTTCTGGGGCCTCAATAAACATGTGTACTGTTGGAGGTACATGACTGGGGTGGGGTGGGGACCACTGTATTAGACTGTGCCTGTATCATGTTAAAGTTAAACTCTTAGCTTACAAATTTGGACCAAAGTAATTTCTAAACATTTTGAAGATTACTGCACCTGGGGGGATCAACTGTACCAATTCAACTTTGACCGTTTCATCTGAGGGGAAAAATAAGCAAACACACAGTCGTTGAATATGAGCATACAACATTGTAGTAGCAAAATTAATCAAATAGGCCTACAGCAGTGGAGGCTGGTGGAAGGAGCTATAGGAGGACGGGCTCATCGTAATGGCTGGAATGAAATTAATGGAACAGAGTCAAACGTGGTTTCTGTTTGATACCGTTCCATTTATTCCATTCCAGCCATTACAATCAGCCCATCCTCCTATAGCTCCCCCCACCAGCCTCCACTGGCCAACAGGTATATCAAATAGAACATACATTCCAGCATCTCTGCAACATCTCCTGGGTCAACAGCATAGTGGAACACCTGGATGTGAACAGAAACTGAACAAATCTCATTTAGAAAATCTTGTTCATTCCCATTTTAGAATTGATCTGTTACTAGTTTATAGAACCGCTGCATGGTGTCAACCTCCTGGCATCCAAGAGAGCTACAGGGAATTTAGGCTTTTGTTCCAGCCCTGCTCTAAGTCAACAAATCATGCCCCCAGATGAAAAGCTGATTAGTTTATACTGTGCAAGAGCTGGGGTAGAACAAAAACCTGCACTCCTGATAGCTCGTCAGGAGAGGGGTTAGGCCATACTTGGTTTGGAATCACCAGGAAGAAACGCGTCACATTAACCCACTTTCTCAAATCTCATCTTCTCTCGAAACAGGAGAGGGAAGACAGGGGGGAGACACACAGACTTGCGGTATTGGCTCATGAAGCACACACTGAGGTAGATGTCATCCTTGGCTGGCAAATGCACACCAGGGCATGATACCTGAAATGTAATCAATAACTGGTTATGGTGTCATGAACAACACCGGCTTTGCAGATACACGTTCACCATGTTTAATGTAGCGATTGAAAAGCAAGATCCAAATTGGGGCTTGAACCAACAATTCTCCGATGATGACCATCTGTGGTGCCATAAAAGCTCTGGCCTCATAGCATAGGCAGTAGTATCAATTCACTCAAGGCTACATAATAACTGCAAATCAAAATTATATAGCCTGGCAAAATCAAACAGTGGGTGGATCCCACAAATATCACCGAATGTCATTACTGTTATGTATAGATCTTGCATGAAAGCTTACAAACTAAAGTTAGCTAGATATGCATGTGTTTGAACAGAGACAGTTGAGTTAAGTCTCAAGACAGCCAATTTATGTGCACCACTGTACACGACGCTCCACAAGTAAACTACTACCTGGGAAGCAGGTCGCGAGCTGGTTGCATTAACAAAAATGTCTTACCGCTCTAAACCGTAAGTCAACTACCACTTTCATTGCTTTCCGAGACATTAATTTCAACAGTTTGATGGTGACGCTATTCGTTTGATGCTAGCTAGCTATTAATTTAGCAGCACAGGTCAGCGTCATGTGTTTCCATGGCGTCTGAAACTTCCGGTTTCAATCAAATTATTTTAGGTGCATTATCTTTCCTTGGCCACAAGAGGGTAGTAGGCACTACTGTATACTACTAGAGCAGTGATTCTCCTGTAGAATGACCAAACATTTTATTTTAACCCTTATTTTACATTGGGATATTTTTTTTTAGACCAGAGGAAAGAGTGCCTCCTACTGGCCCTCCAACACCACTTCCAGCAGCATCTGGTCTCCCATCCAGGGACTGACCTGTGTAACAATAGTCATTTTTACATATGGAGAATATTTTTATTCCAGTAATAACAGTCTGCTGTGTAAGTATTTTTTTTTAAACATTTTAATGAAACAAGGCTTGCTGCAGAGCATCAAGAATAGGTCTGAAGGTAGAACTGCAGATATGTACGACTTGTTCACTTAATATAAGCACTCCAAGTAAAATATCTTCCATTAAATAAAGCTGAAAACAGAAATGTTATGTTATTTAAACATTGACTAAAAAACAATCTATAATTCGGCAAAATAAATACAAAACTCACTAAATCAACCATTTTGCAATCGATAATTCGTATTAGGACACAGCTATGCTGCACTCATATTTAGGGGCGTCTTCCAACTGCAGTGTGTCCTGTCATCCCTGTACGTTCTACTATTCGTCCTGTTCGTTGCCCGTTGTGTTCGGTGTGACCGTCTCTGCGTCTCTGTCAGATTCCTCCTCATCCTCCGTGGCTATGCCCTCCTGGCCCAGGGGAATGGCCCCTTTCCTTAGAGGCAAGACAGTGAAGAAGGCTTCCTGCCAGTTCCCTTTCTCCAGGTACACCAGTATGATCTCAAACACTGTGCCAGGGAACACACAAACACATAAATTCATAAATACAAATAAATCCTGAGCACATTAATTCTATCACATAAACTTCATATACAGAAAGAAGTATGTGGACACCCCTTCAAATAAGTGGATTTGGCCATTTCAGCCACACCCGTTATTGACGTGTATAAAATCGAGCACACAGCTATACAATCACCATAGACAAACATTGGCAGTAGAATGGCCTTATTGAAAAGCTGTGACTTTCAACATGGCACCGTCATAGGATGCCACCTTCCCAACAAGTCAGTTTCATAAAATGTTTTGCCCTGCTATAGACGACCCGGTCAACTGTAAGCGCTGTTATTGTAAAGTGGAAACGTAAAAGAGCAACAACGGCTCAGCCGCGAAATGGTAGGCCACACAAGCTCAAAGAATGGGACAGCTGAGTGCTGAAGCGCGTAGCGCGTAAAAATCCTCTGTCCTCAGTTGCAACACTCACTACCGAGTTCCAAACTTCCTCTGGAAGCAATGTCGGCACAAGAACGGTTTGTTGGGAGCTTTATGAAATGGGTTTCCATGGCCGAACAGCCACACACAAGCCTAATTTCACCATGCGCAATGCCAAGAGTTGGCTGGAGTGGTGTAAAGGCTTGCCTCCGCTGAACTCTGGAGCACTGGAAACGCGTTCTCTGGAGTGATGAATCACGCTTCACCATCTGGCAGTCCCACGGACCAATCATGGTTTGGCAGATGCCAGGAGAACGCCACCTGGCTGAATGCATTTTGCCAACTGTAAAGTTTGGTGGAGGAGGAATAATGCTCTGGGGCTGTCTTTCATGGTTTGGGCTAGGCCCCTTAGTTCCAGTCCACATACTTTTGGTCATGTAGTGGACCACTAATGCTCTGTAAAAAATCATTTCATAAGGGTCAATACCACATGACTAGGCCACAGTAAATGGAGTTGGTGTCATATCTTGACGGGTAAATCATTAGGATAGTTCCTCACCGTGGTTGACCGCCAGCACTTTGCGGCTATTCATCTTGACAAAGCTGTTCAGTGGGAGCTGTGCGTGGTCAATCCCCAGCTCCTGAGCCCGTTTAAAGGTGATGCCCTATAGGACAAGGTTAAAGGTCAAACCAACAACTGAGAAACATGGGACCTGAAGAGGGCTCCATTTAATTGTCTCAGATCTACGCGAAGTGTCTAGGGGTAGGGGGGCGATTTGGAACTGGACGTCTTGACTTCCTGGTCAACACACCCAATCTGTTAGATAAAATATTAATATTTTTGGTGTCCTGAGGCAATCGAACATATCTTCTAAATATTCTAGGTAATTGTGGTACAGACCTTGTGGTGGTTGTGGTCCACCAGGCCTCCGATGACATAGGCCTTGGTTTCATCCAGCTCTGTCAGCACATTGGGAGAGTCAGAGGTCAAGTACACCAGCTCCTCCTTGACCACCACCTCATGGTACGCCTCTGTTTTGACCGTTATATCCTGCCCCGGACACACACACAGAAGATACCAGGTGTTGATGTAATTTGCAGCCTTTCCCTCTTCACCTATAGAAGTCCTACGGCCTAATGACCCCTTCCTCCAGTTATACAGCTCTCTTTAACCACCCAGATTACATCCCTCAGTAGTGGGATATTCAAATGGGTTAAATCGCCCCCAAATATAATGGGTTGGCATCTGATGGAATGTGTTTGGGAGAGGCGTTGACTTGTGAATGCATTCAGTTGCACCCAGCACTCAAAACACAGACTAGATATGTTGTCCCACTAGACAAGATTCTTGCCTACCTTTCACCAGAAGTTTAAATATGGAAACTCTCACTAGACATTGAGGATTACATTACTCCCTATCGGTAAATACGCAAACGTAGTGCAGCGTACCTGTGAAAAACACACCGCTCTGTATTTCCCTTGGTCATTTCAACATGCATTGCCTGTGTGCGTATTCAAACTAACAGACTTTGTACACTCACCTTCCAGTTAACCCATCCTTCATCAGTCTTATCCATGTTTTGCTTCAGCTGTCCACCAAGGCTGGTTAAATAAAACTAGGAGAAGAGAGAAAATACACCACTTGAGTCTTGAATCACTTGACTTCAGTGGAGGTTGATGCTGCAGGGGATGACGATGATGGCAATGTCCTGTGGGGCAGGTAGACTGACCTGAACAGGGTGCGCCGCTCGTCTGTTAACTGAATAACATCTCTGGATTTGTTTATGGAGCTTCCTAACATCCTACACAGGGGAGACAATACATAAACACAGGATTCAATACTGTGCCTTTCTTGTATTTACATGGAACGTTGCAGACAAACAGAAATGTCATGATTCTTTACTCTACATGTCTGAGATTAATGTCTGTTCTACATAATATTTTTCTATCAGGACATTCCACAAAATTGTGCCCTACTGACCACAGGGGCCCTGACAGCCTACCTTGAACATCATGAGGTTGTCGAAGCTGCAGTCAATCACCAGTCTCAGGGGGCTACTGGGTGTCACCTCTTTCCTCAAACGCTTCCGGCCCACAAACTCCCCTCCCTCCTCCCCCTGGTTCTTCCTCTCAAGGCTCCTCTTCTGCCTCTTCTCCTTTCGCTTCTGCCTGGGTAGCACACCAAAAACAAAAAGTTATTCAAATGGAAGGATTTCATGACACTATAAAAGATCAGACAATATTTTCATTTCACCTTTATTTACCCAGGCAGGCCAGTTGAGAACAAATTCTCAATTACAACTGCGACCTGGCCAAGATAAAAGCAAAGCAGTGCGACACAAACAGAGTTACACATGGAATAAACAAAAAGTACAGTCAATAACAAAATAGAAAAAAATCTATATACAATGTGTGCAAATGAAGTGAGATTAGGGAGGTAAGGCAATAAATAGGCCGTAGCGGCGAACTACTTACAATTGAGAAATTAAGCACTGGAGTGATAGATGTGCAGAAGATGAATGTGCAAGTAGAGATACTGGGGCGCAAAGAGGGGGGGGACAATGTGGGGATGAGGTAGATGGATGGTCTATTTACAGATGGGCTATGTACAGGTACAATGATCTGTGAGCTGCTCTGACAGATGGTGCTTAAAGTTAGTGAGGGAGATATGATTCTCCAGCTTCAGTGATTTTTACAATTCATTCCAGTCATTGGCAGCAGAGAACTGGAAGGAAAGGCAGGCCAAAGGAGGAATTGGCTTTGGGGGTGACCAGTGAAATATAAAGCTGCTGGAGCGCATGCTACGGGTGGGGGATGCTATGGTGACCAGTGAGCTGAGATAAGGTGGGGCTTTACCTAGCATAGACTTATAGATGACCTGGAGCCAGTGGGTTTGGCAATGAATATGAAGCGAGGGCCAGCCAAAGAGAGCATACAAGTCGCAGTGGTGGATAGAATGAGGCTTTGGTGACAAAACAGATGGCACTGATAGACTGCATCCAATTTGCTGAGTAGAGTGTTGGAGGCCATTTTGTAAATGACATCGCCGAAGTCAAGGATCGGTAGGATGGTCAGTTTTAAGAGGGTATGTATGGCAGCATGAGTGAAGGATGCTTTGTTGCGAAATAGGAAACCTATTTTTAAATTTTGGATTGGAGATGCTTAATGGGAGTCTGGATGGATAGTTTACTGTCTAACCAGACACCTAGGTATTTGTAATTGTCCACATATTCTAAGTCAGAACCGTCCAGAGTAGTGATGCTGGACAGGCGGGCAGGTGTGGGCAGCGATCGGTTGAAGAGCATGCATTTAGTTTTACTTGCATTTAAGAGCAGTTGGAGGCCACGGAAGGAGAGTTGTATGGCATTGAAGCTCGTCTGGAGGTTAGTTAGCACAGTGTCCAAAGAAAGGCCAGAAGTATACATAATGGTGTAGTCTGCGTAGAGGTGCATCAGAGAATCACCAGCAGCAAGAGCGACATCATTGATGTATACAGAGAAAAGAGTCGGCCCGAGAATTGAATCCTGTGGCACCCCCATAGAGACTGCCAGAGGTCCGGACAACATGCCCTCTGATTTGACACACTGAACTCTGAGAAGTAGTTGGTGAACCAGGGGAGGCAGTCATTTGAGAAACCAAGGCTGTTGAGTCTGCCAATAAGAATATGGTGATTGACAGAGCCAAAAGCCTTGGCCAGGTTGATGAATACAGCTGCACAGTATTGTCTATTATCGATGGCAGTTATGATATCGTTTAGGACCTTGAGCGTGGCTGAGGTGCACCCATGACCAGCTCGGAAACCAGATTGCATTGCGGAGAAGTTACAGTGGGATTCAAAATGGGTGGTGATCTGTTTGTTAACTTGGCTTTCAAAAACCTTGGAAGAACAGGGTAGGATAGATAAAGGTCTGTAACACCTTTGGTCTAGAGTGTCTCCCCCTTTGAAGAGGGGGATGACCGCGGCAGCTTTCCAATCTTTGGGAATCTCAGATGATACAAGAGGTTGAACAGGGGGTTGCAACAATTGCGGTGGATAATCTTAGAAAGAAAGGGTTCAGATTGTCTAGCCCAGCTGATTTGTAGGGGTAAAGATTTTGCAGCTCTTTCAAAACATCAGCTATCTGGATTTGGGTGAAGGAGAAATGGGGGAGGCTTGGGCAAGTGGCTGTGGGTGGTGCAGATCTGTTGACCGGGGTAGTTGTAGCCAGGTGGAAAGCATGGCCAGCCGTAGAAAAATGCCTCTTCCTAGCCTCAGTGCAGTGGGCAGCTGGGAGGAGGTACTCTTATTCTCCATCGACTTTTAGTGTCCCAAAACATTATGGAGTTTGTGCTACAGGATGCAAATTTCTGTGATAATTTTAATACGACATGATCATACACAACAAGGCACTTCCTGCTTACGAAAATCAACATTAAAAATGTATCATGTGGGCATGCTTCAAGGCACAACTTGCCATAAGTCAATAGTGGCAATCTGTGTAGAGTTGAATTCTGTTGTTGTTAATTTTTGTAAGCAGTATGATGATGTCTTACTGTGAAGTCAATAATTGGTCACTATGTACATAATCACAAAGAAGTAGCCTAAGTGAATGCATCAGGGGAAGTCTTTATTGAAAACATGACTTAACACTTAAAACAGTAACGTATACCTAGTTAGCTACTTACTTACGAAGGTTCCTCTCCTCCTCCCATTTCTGGTGCCTCATAAGCTTCTTTCTCTGTTTTTTTGAAAGAGTCTCGGTTTCTCCATTATTAGCACTGCTCTGTCCATCCTTATTCTCAGCCGCACTGGCAACATCATTCTTCTCATTTGACGGTGTTAAATATTCGCTGGACATTGGTCGTGTGTTTTTACTTCTGTTGCAAACAGCCTGGTTGTCGCTACTACTAGCTAGCTAGTGTTCAAATGCACGTACTACTGGGAAAGTAAAGCTTACCAACCACATGCATATAATAATTAACACACACATTTGCTAACTAATGGTTTTATTTTTTTAACTACCCTATAAAAACATAATACATTGGCTAAATGTTCCCTGTCAGTCGGGCCATTCCACATATACCTTTTTCCGTTGTTCCACAATGTATCCTCACCGTCTTCCGCAAAGTCGCACAATTTATGACGCTCTGCCACTAGCCAAAGATCTAGGTTCAATCTATCTATGCTATGCACACTATGGTGGTAGAAATGAAAGTAAAACTTCTAAAACTAGTTTAACTTGTTTCAGTTGCAACGAGAGAGGAGATATTGAACAACATGAAAATCTTCACTGTTCTCCTTTGTTTAATTCCGTATGCAGGTAAATTAGAACATATATTATGTTATTAATATTATTATTTTCTGTTTACCCTTTATGCTATCTTTCATCCCTGTTGTGGCGGTTCACAACCTCCCTATTAGTGTTGAGCGATTGTTTTTTTAGGTCGGTTTGTTGATTATTAAAAAATATATATCATGGTTTTCGATTTAAAAAAACATAAAATGCATTATAAAATGGAGCATTTAAATGAAAATAATGAACAGTCAATTGCCAAAACATTGGGTAGACATCAATAGCAAAATATAAAAGGACTATGAAATAATACAATATTTATTTTGTGTATATTACTAGTTTTTCTTTGGTGACTTTATTATTTGTCATTCCTTAAAGTAATCAACTCTGCTCAGACAGTAACAGTCACCCAGCCAGGCTATCTAACATGATGTCCTCCCCATACCGTAGTTATCCTATTTAACTAGCCTGCCTAATTATGCTGCAGAGTTGTCTAAAGAAATCATTTGACTAGTTCTTCAAAGTAGATAAATCATACTTTCACGAACTGTCTCTGTCCTTCTCATCGTTGTGTTGTGTACATTCCTCTTTCAGGTGGTCTGTGTGTATCGCTAACCTTACGTCCAAAGATCATTATATAGTAACATAATTATATATCATTATATAATGACGAGACGCTCATGTCTCCGCCCTAACAATGGGAGGCGTTGTCCCAAAGACGGGAAGGCATGCGACAAGCTAGGTAGAAACCCATTGGGTTTATTTTGGACAGATTTTGCCGAGAGTGAAACCTCTCGCTTCGCCTCTTTCCTCTCTGATCCGTTTGAGCAGTAATAAACTGCCGCAATGAATTGTTTTTTATGGTTAATTACTACGTTTCTGCGCTGAACAAAAAATCTAAATGGATTTCAAGTAATTAATCCAACGTCGGTAAATTAGTAAATTAGGCCTACTTGTTTACTAACCATACAAAAAACAACCGAAATGAAATGTCGTTTAATCGCTCAGCACCATTCTATATTCTTCCCAGGTGTGCTAGGATTCCTACAGGTGCAATGGCTGCGCTGTCAACTGACAGATGAGTATGTATGGACAAATGCTGAGGGACACATTGAAAGTAATAACAGCTACAGAGATGCCGTGTTGCAGTTTGACAACTCTGGGAACAGCGCTTTGTTGTCTGACTCAATCACATTCCTTGTTGCAGGTGAGTCAGATCCGTGGAGCCTAAACTCAAAAACTATGTTTATTTTGTCATTACTTTACCCACCTATTACGCTGTGTGTTTTGCATTAGGGTTTATCCAGAGCGATTGATATGGTTTATACACTCTTAGCACCTTTTTTCTGTCTCTCCCTATAGGATAACCCTTTTTGGTTCCAGTTAGAACCCTTTCCCCAGAGGGTTCTACACAGAAGCCAAAAGAGTTGTATCTGGAACCAAAAAGGGTTCTCCTAGTCCTATGGCAGTGTTCACAAACCTTTTATGAGGAGTCAAGATCACTGCTCTGATTTAATTCTATATATTTTTTAAACAAAATAACATTAACCTATAAACTGTTCTGTAGGCATTATGTTTGGGCTGTAGGACTAATATACGTGATCACAGCATATTAGCTCTATGCCTGGCCTGCCAATATTGTTATTCTTAGACCATATTATATTTAAAAACTCAAGCTTTGATAACAAAATAGATCAGTTGTTGTAGCACTTGCGTAGCAAGGGGGGGGGGGGGGGGTCAAATCTAGACGTCAGTGATCTTCAAGGTCGGAAAGTCGGAGCTCATGAAAGATGCCCGAGGTTCCAACTTGAATTCCGAGTTAGATGACCTTTCAAAACAATTTTTTTCCCAGTAGGATCACTTTTTTTCCCCGACTTCCCAGTTGTCTTGAACACACTGAAATCTGACATTTCTGAGTTTCCAGTTCTTATGAACATGCCATTAGTCTAAGGAGAGGCCCCCGGGTACACTGAACAGAGCGGTGGGACACCGTCTTCCAACCAATGGCGAAACTGGAGTAGCACCACATCTGCCTCATGCACAAACTTCTGTCGTTCCTTTGACAAGAGAATGTGAAATATTCCTCGATATTAAAATAAACACGTGAGCTGCTAATAATAGTAAAAACGCAGGGCTATCGATACACTTGGCTACTCATACATTGTAGTGTGAGTGGAAGTACAGAGAATAGTTTGTTTTGTAATAGTGTTGATTAAAAACAGTGACAGTGCTGAATTAAACATTTAAAACCATGACCACAGAGACACTGTCAAAGAATTGGCCAGCGCAGTAGGCACACTCGATTTAGACACACATACCCGGTGTGACATTAAATGGTTAAAAATGGGAACATGTTGCTTACCCGGTGCGCAGGTCGTCTGAATCAATTGCACCTAATGCCTACAGCGGGGGAAAAAGGAGCGAAAGCCTTTATCGTTGGCTTCATCGTCGCCCTGTTGGCCACCACGGTCCTATGGGGACAGCCAAAAAACCCTTTTGGATCCCTTTTTCAAAGAGTGTAGGGCTCTGGGATTATCCACACATTTTCTACCACAACAACCCTGAGTAAGAGAAACAACTTAGATACAAAGTCATTGTTTTTCTGCTACTTGTGTTTGTTGGAATTCTAACCCAGATGTATCTTCCCCAGCATCTAAGGTGGATATGAGGAAGTTTGTGGAGGGTCCGGTGGATCGACTGCAGTGTGACATCCACAGGTACAGCAAAGGGATGAGCCGTGTGCGCTGGCCAAGCCTGGGAGGAACGGGGCACGACATCTGGTTCACCTGCACACTGCGGCACACCGCAGGCCTCTTCAACATCACCTCCTTCCTCAGAGTCACCACGGCCACGACCATGTCGGCCCACCAGCCAGACTTCTTCAGCTGGCTCACCATCGGAGTTAAAGAAAAAATAAGCGCCTCAGGTATGGTGCAGACCAATGGATTTCTTTTGTATTGTGGACATACACTGCTCAAAAAAATAAAGGGAACACTAAAATAACACATCCTAGATCTGAATGAATTAAATATTCTTATTAAATAATTTTTTCTTTACATAGTTGAATGTGCTGACAACAAAATCACACAAATTATCAATGGAAATCAAATGTATCAACCCATGGAGGTCTGGATCTGGAGTCACACTCAAAATTAAAGTGGAAAACCACACTACAGGCTGATCCAACATTGATGTAATGTCCTTAAAACAAGTCAAAATGAGGCTCAGAAGTGTGTGTGGCCTCCACGTGCCTGTATGACCTCCCTACAACGCCTGTGCATGCTCCTGATGAGGTGGCGGATGGTCTCCTGAGGGATCTCCTCCCAGACCTGGACTAAAGCATCCACCAACTCCTGGACAGTCTGTGGTGCAACGTGACGTTGGTGGATGGAGCAAGACATGATGTCCCAGATGTGCTCAATTGGATTCAGGTCTGGGAAACGGACGGGCCAGTCCATAGTATCAATGCCTTCCTCTTGCAGGAACTGCTGACACACTCCAGCCACATGAGGTCTAGCATTGTCTTGCATTAGGAGCCAACCGCACCAGCATATGGTCTCACAAGGGGTCTGAGGATCTCATCTCGGTACCTAATGGCAGTCAGGCTACCTCTTGCAAGCACATGGAGGGCTGTGCGGCCCCCCAAAGAAATGCCACCCCACACCATGACTGACCCACCGCCAAACCGGTCATGCTGGAGGATGTTGCAGGCAGCAGAACGTTCTCCACGGTGTCTCCAGACTCTGTCACGTCTGTCACATTTGTGGCCTGCTGGAGGTCATTTTGCAGGGCTCTGGCAGTGCTCCTCCGTGCACAAAGGCGGAGGTAGCGGTCCTGCTGCTGTGTTGTTGCCCTCCTACGGCCTCCTCCACTTCTCCTGATGTACTGGCCTGTCTCCTGGTAGTGCCTCCATGCTCTGGACACTACGCTGACAGACACAGCAAACCTTCTTGCCACAGCTCGCATTGATGTGCCATCCTGGATGAGCTGCACTACCTGAGCCACTTGTGTGGGTTGTAGACTCCGTCTCATGCTACCACTAGAGTGAAAGCACTGCCAGCATTCAAAAGTGACCAAAACATCAGCCAGGAACCATAGGAACTGAGAAGTGGTCTGTGTTCACCACCTGCAGAACCACTCCTTTATTGGGGGTGTCTTGCTAATTGCCTATAATTTCCACCTGTTGTCTATTCAGCATGTGAAATTTATTGTCAATCAGTGTTGCTTCCTAAGTGGACAGTTACATTGTGTTGTTTAAGTGTTCCCTTAATTTTTTTGAGCAGTGTACATACAAATACAGCATACACTTTAACATATACTCTTATGTCTATGATTTTATACAGGTATGTATGGCAGTGGTCCAACCTAAGATCTGTCTGTGTACCTCTCCTCTATTGCCCTTACCTTCCTCACACTCTCCCTGTGGCCTGTCTTTATGTAGCTGTGATGGAGCTTATGACCCGCTCTCCATCCGTGCGGGTGGGTCTGCAGAAAGAGACGACCCTGCACTGTCAGTTTGCCGTGGACCACAAGGTCCCTCACCTTACAGTCGAGTGGCATTTTCAGCGGCGCGGAGGGCGCCGGACGAAGCTGTTCAGCTACTCCAGCCGCTCAGGTCAGACAGAGGGCAGCGGGGTGGCAGTGAAGGGCATTGCCGAGGGGGATGCCTCCCTGACTGTGCCCATCACCAAAGTGAGCAGTGAGGGGACGTACGTGTGTTCCGTCCGCGTACCCCCACTCAACGGGAGTGTGGACATCGCTCTGCACATCATAGGTGAGACCTCTAGGGGTATGAGGGAGGCAGCTCACTGTGTTGGGGTCAATTTAGTTTTCAATTCAGTAAAATCAGGAAGTGAATTTAAATCATTGAAAATGTCTTAATGACATGAGGAAGTGCAACTTTAAATAATCACACAGGTGCATGGCAGATACTAGATGCCCGTCTTTTGTGTTTCACTCTTCTCCTCCCTCAGAGCCTCCTGATGTTTCCTTGACCACAAAGGAGGAGCAGATCCCCAGCATAGTGTGTGAGGCTAATGGCTTTTACCCCTTGGATGTGGAGATTGACCTTTTCAAGGAGACTAGCAGTGGTCAACGGCCTGAGAAGCTGGGGAACATCTTGCACTCTAGTCACCTCCAACATCATGACAATACTCACTCTGTGGCAGCCTTCATCCGGCTGCGGCCCTCCCCTCAGGACTCGGGGTGCGCAATATATTCCTGTAGAGTGTCACACGTCTCCCTGCAAGGTCTGTACATCCACAAGAGCATTATCGGCCCAGGTGAGATCAATCAATCAATCAATCCAATGTATAAAGCCCTATACATCAGCACCAGTCACAAAATGATGCAAAATAAGTAAAAGCAAAAGATGGTCAGAAAAACAGCCTAGTTAGAAGACACCTACAGATGACTTAAACAGAGCAGGTTTTTAGAGGACATTTCTGTTCAAATGTTAGGAGTAGATCCTCTGTGTGAATGTAATACTATATTGTATTTAACCTGTGATGAATCTTATCAGGCTGTTGGACTTGGATTCATCTGACCTTGCCTGGACTGGTATGCCTGATTTTTCTGATAATTTTCATAGGTGAGCCTTTCCTACTCTGTGGACATAATCATTGAGTCACTGCTAGAATGATTGATAGTTCACTCAAATTATAAAATATCCTTTTGGTTTCTTTAACCTGTAAACTTGTTCAATGGATTAGTGTTGATTAACTGTGAGGACAAATTATTTTCTTTCACAGCAGTAACAAGACGGCGTTATTTTTAACAAGACAGTACAAAGACGATAAAAGAAAGACGAAACAAGAAAGACTCCACCTCCTTGTCCCCCTTTTGCTGCTCAGTGGGTCAAATGTTTCTGGTAAGCTTCCTGAGCGGCATGACGGCTGAGTGATCCCATGGTGTTTATACTGTCGTACTATTGTTTGTACAGATGAATATGGTACCTTCAGGCATTTGGAAATTGCTACCAAGGATGAACCAGACTTGTGGTCTGCAAAATAAATTCTGAGGTCTTTTTCTGAGGCTGATTTCTTTTGATTTTATCATAATGTCAAGCAAAGAGTGTCGTGGTAATTTCCTGTATTACTAAGTGAAAGGAGAGTTTACAAACCACACACAAGTCAGAGTTATACTTTAAACTTAATCTTTTAATAATATGAGCTTCACCATAGCCCTTTGACTCTCAGATCAATTCAGTGTCTAAATGAACAACTGAGATCTTTTATAGCAAAGATCCACCCCTCTCAACTCACAATGACGAACCACAGGTCTTAGGAAAACTGCACAATGGAAGACTTTTACTTGAGAGAGGAGTATCCCATAGCCAGTGTCATGACGTTGGCCTCTTTGGGTATAGAAAGCCCATCCCCCTCTCCCTGCCTCCCTCTTGCCTCCTTCAACTAGGCTGCTGTGGTCAGAGGTCGTAAATTCCTGAGAAGACCTCATGGACACACAGTTATAGAGTAGTTTTTCATGGAGACAAAGGAAATCCTTCCACCTCACAGAACTTGAGGTACGAACAAATTTCATGTTCCGGAGAAAGTGTAAAAGATCGGTGAAGAATCCAGCTACGAACTGGTCCGTTTGTCACAACTTGCGAAGCTCATGGGAGACGGTGTGGCCACATTACCATAATGCTGTTTATATAATAGCCCCAGATATAAGGTTTACATCGAATTGTTGTATAAGATGAATGAGTGAGTATGATACTGTTTATACAATTTTACAATGTGATTTTGGACTGTTTAATGAAGAAACTCAAAAAGGGAATTGGAGTTAACTAAATCAGAGGACCGCCCCTGAGCCCAGTTAGGGTCAGACATCCTGGGACAGCCCTTTTCTGCCATTCTGAATAAAACCCAACTTTGAGAAATTATCCCCAGACCGAGCTTACCTCAATTATGAGATGGCTAAAGGTTGCAAACCATTGCTGAATCTTTTAACCATACCACATGGTTAAACTCTTAGACTATCGATACCGACAGAATGAGAACAAGTCTTTGATATTAATTACTAGTCTGCAGCTAGGAATTCGGTATCATTGAACGCGAAGAACGACAACCGCCGAAACATCCATCTTTAACGAATGTCACTTTGAACTATCCCCTCTAACCAAGACAGAGGGAGAGAGACGGACAATTCTACAAAAGAAAGACTTTTCACCAGCGATCAAGACGACACACTGAGCGTAAATATATTGATTCATTGCAATTTTTCCCGAATGAGTGAGTGTTCATGTGTAAAGGATTAGCATTTAAATTGTTATAATTATTAACTCTGTAGTGACTTCTTAGTCGACCCCCACTTCTCCTTTTTCTAACAAGCCGCCATGCTGGTTCAGCCCACTAGGGCACATTTTCCTATCATTTCATGTAACCACATTTACCATGTTTGTTTGTTTGTTTGTTTGTTTATGAATTTCTGTGAATTACTTAGTTAGTAATAAATAAATTATTTAAGACAATTGATGTATGGATGACTCATAGTGAAGACTGGGTTCGTGCAGATAACCAACAATTTACGACGTTTGGAATGAGACTAACGTGAGTTAAAATAAATAAATCATTAATCAGAAGACTATCGATCAGATATGAAAATATCTGAAAGATTATATTGGGAAATTATAACTTTGTAATCTGAATACTTTCCTTGGTGCCCCGACTTCCTAGTTAATTACAGTTACATGATTATTCAGTTTAATCGCGTAATACTAATTACAGGAATCTTTTATAAAAACGAAGTCTTCAATTTAATGATAGTAAAGACACGACACCAGGCAGCATAAGCTATAAATTATCGTTCAGCCTGCTCGCTAAGACAAGGTTGTACTTCTCGTTCTTCGTACTTCATATTACCAAAACATTACCTCATCCAATGACTTACAGTGCCTTGCGAAAGTATTCGGCCCCCTTGAACTTTGCAACCTTTTGCCACATTTCAGGCTTCAAACATAAAGATATAAAACTGTATTTTTTTGTGAAGAATCAACAACAAGTGGGACACAATCATGAAGTGGAATGACATTTATTGAATATTTCAAACTTGTTTAACAAATCAAAAACTGAAAAATTGGGCGTGCAAAATTATTCAGCCCCCTTAAGTTAATACTTTGTAGCGCCACCTTTTGCTGCGATTACAGCTGTAAGTCGCTTGGGGTATGTCTCTATCAGTTTTGCACATCGAGAGACTGACATTTTTTCCCATTCCTCCTTGCAAAACAGCTCGAGCTCAGTGAGGTTGGATGGAGAGCATTTGTTAACAGCAGTTTTCAGTTCTTTCCACAGATCCTCGATTGGTTTCAGGTCTGGACTTTGACTTGGCCATTCTAACACCTGGATATGTTTATTTTTGAACCATTCCATTGTAGATTTTGCTTTATGTTTTGGATCATTGTCTTGTTGGAAGACAAATCTCCGTCCCAGTCTCAGGTCTTTTGCAGACTCCATCAGGTTTTCTTCCAGAATGGTCCTGTATTTGGCTCCATCCATCTTCCCATCAATTTTAACCATCTTCCCTGTCCCTGCTGAAGAAAAGCAGGCCCAAACCATGATGCTGCCACCACCATGTTTGACAGTGGGGATGGTGTGTTCAAGGTGATGAGCTGTGTTGCTTTTACTTTTTTGCTTTTGATCAGTCTATAATTTTAATGGTAGGTTTATTTGAACAGTGAGAGACAGAATAACAACAAAAAAATCCAGAAAAACGCATGTCAAAAATATTATAAATTGATTTTCATTTTAATGAGGGAAATAAGTATTTGACCCCTCTGCAAAACATGATTTAGTACTTGGTGGCAAAACTCTTGTTGGCAATCAGAGGTCAGACGTTTCTTGTAGTTGGCCACCAGGTTTGCACACATCTCAGGAGGGATTTTGTCCCACTCCTCTTTGCACATCTTCTCCAAGTCCATTAAGGTTGAGGCTGACGTTTGGCAACTCGAACCTTCAGCTCCCTCCACAGATTTTCTATGGGATTAAGGTCTGGACACTGGCTAGGCCACTCCAGGACCTTAATGTGCTTCTTCTTGAGCCACTCCTTTGTTGCCTTGGCTGTGTGTTTTGGGTCATTGTCATGCTGGAATACCCATTCACGACCCATTTTCAATGCCCTGGCTGAGGGAAGGAGGTTCTCACCCAAGATTTGACGGTACATGGCCCCGTCCATCGTCCCTTTGATGCGATGAAGTTGTCCTGTCCCCTTAGCAGAAAAACACCCTCAAAGCATAATGTTTCCATCTCCATGTTTGACGGTGGGGATGGTGTTCTTGGGGTCATAGGCAGCATTCCTCCTTCAAACACGGCGAGTTGAGTTGAAGCCAAAGAGCTCTATTTTGGTTCTAATCTGACCACAACACTTTCACCCAGTTGTCCTCTGAATCATTCAGATGTTTATTGGCAAACTTCAGACGGGCATATATATGTGTTTTCTTGAGCAGGGGGACCTTGCGGGCACCGCCAGATTTCAGTCCTTCACAGCGTAGTGTGTTACCAACTGTTTTCTTGGTGACTATGGTCCCAGCTGCCTTGAGATCATTGACAAGATCCTCCCGTGTAGTTCAGGACTGATTCCTCACCGTTCTCATGATCATTTCAACTCCAGGAGGTGAGATCTTGCATGGAGCCCCAGGCAGAGGGAGATTGACAGTTATTTTGTGTTTCTTCCATTTGCGAATAATCTCACCAACGGTTGTCACCTTCTCACCAAGCTGCTTGGCGAATGGTTTTGTAGCCCATTCCAGCCTTGTGTAGGTCTACAATCTTGTCCCTGACATCCTTGGAGAGCTCTTTGGTCTTGGCCATGGTAGAGAGTTTGGAATCTGATTGATTGCTTCTGTGGACAGGTGTCTTTTATACAGGTAACAAGCTGAGATTAGGAGCACTCCCTTTAAGAGTGTGCTCCTAACCTCAGCTCGTTACCCGTATAAAAGACACCTGGGAGCAAGAAATCTTTCTGATTGAGAGGGGGTCAAATACTTATTTCCCTCATTAAAATGCAAATCAATTGATAACATTTTTGACATGTGTTTTTCTGGATTTTTTTTGTTGTTATTCTGTCTCTTACTGTTCAAATAAACCTACCATTAAAATTATAGACTGATAATTTCTTTGTCAGTGGGCAAACGTACAAAATCAGCAGGGGATTAAATACTTTTTCCCCCCACTGTATACAATAATGAAATTATTCAATAAACTATTTATTTCTTTGTTTATTGAATATATTTGACGTTCACGTTTTTTGATTTGCCCTGTTTTTTCAGTGACATCGGTGTATTTAATTAAGTTGTATAACTTGTTACTTTACTGTTATTCCTCTCTTTCAGAGTTCACGATCATAACGTGTGGCTTCAGTTGTTGAAATGCGACACACTTTCATTGTTGCTATTGCTACGGCAACAATAATCAAAAGAACACAGTTTATGTGGAGCCAGTTGACAACAAGAAAAAGACTGCCTTTGCCTCTTTTGAGGAGCTGGAGTGAAGCCATTTTTGAGGAGTGGTCAAACCTTATTTTTGTCTGCTGTGTTAATTGTTTCAATTGTTAATTATGTTTTTATGTTTAGTAAGTCACCTGAGTCTCTCATCTCTGTACTGGAGCTGGTATAACTTAATGTACAAAGCACATTCAGCTTGTCAGTATGTCTATATGGTATAGTCTGTATCCATTCTCATGAGGAAAGTAAATAGCATTATAATTCAGGATGGGTAGTAACTGGATATATATGCTCAATTAAATAATATAATTACAAAGTTATAACACAATTTTAACAGTACATAACATACATAACAAGTATGTTGTTCATTGCAACAATATCAGTAGCTTGTCTCAAATATATAGCATGAAGCAAAAAGTGTTACAACACGTGCTGGTACCACTTTATATAATATTTCTTAAGATCTTCAAAAATGAAATATGTTTGTATTCAACGTGTGCCTTGCACAAACGTGTGTGTCTGTATTCAGTATGGGACTGTCAAACTTCAGATAGACAAAAAAAAGCACAGGTGGGTGGTGTCAAACGTTTGACTCCGCTCACATTGACCCGGCCCAGAACTGCACACTGCAGTCAGAGGTATTTGTTATTTTTAGATCAGCGTTTACAGTGGGTAGAGAAAACGGTAGCGGAGTACCAGGAAGAGAATGATCGGTTACGAAAAATGCTGCGGATCACGCAAGATAAACTATGTAGAATCGTTGCGTATGTAGCCTAATATTGGAGTAAACTGTACTCCTTAGTCCAAGGACCATCCATACATGTTCTGTTTAAAGGCGAATTGTCGCTTGAAGCCAAAACAGCCAAATACTCCATATAAATGTGAATAGTTTCTTAATTGCGGTACGATTCTATTAACAAAAATACCTCTCTAAGTCACTTTTGTTTTGAGCCGAAATCACCGGCCAGAGCGGGACTCCCGGCTCAGGCTTTGGAGGTAGCTGGTTACGAAACAAATGCAATCACTTTGGGTGAGTTTATTTTACATGGCCGGTACCCCGGGTTGGCAGAGTTTGTTTATTTTACACCATTCCATAGCAACAAAACTGAGGCGTGCGGAACTATGGGGCAAAACAGACTGGGTTGGCTTAGATATTGTTGACAACATGTAGCCTAAACTATATTTTGTCTGCAATGTTTATTGAAAACCAATATATTTGCACAATGATCACTTGTTGTCTCTCAAATACATAGTTACGGTTGTTGGTTAGCTAGCTAGCGAATTTTAGCTATATTAGCATATACATGACAGTCAAAAAAAATTAAAACAAGACATGGCAGACATATTAAGAACAACATTTTTTTTAAACTAGCTGAAACAAGACACCTACGATTCTCCACATGAAGGCTTTTTGTAATTGTTGCAAGCTATCTGGCCATCCAGAATCACGGCCTTCTGCCCCATTGAAGCACATCATTTTCGTGAAGTTGTCAGCTAACCCGTCTATTGGTCCTTAAGCAAAATCTTCACCTACCCAGGTTACCGGTCCATGCAAAACGAACTTGCCCTTTTAAACAATGTTTACAGAAGACAGCCAATACAAATCTTAGGAAAAACAGTATTTATACTAATTAATTTCGCAGAATCATCACTGCATATACATTTCTAAATAGCTGCTAGTGTTGGCTCTCATTTGAGGGATAGTTTGACCCTCGTCCGTGTATTGTATTGAGGCCAGAGATATTTATAAGAGAGGCGCCCAGATTTTTTCATGCCACCCTGGTCTGAAAATGACAGCTGCATTCTAAATCCCATTACCGACAGGCGCTTATGACAAACACTGGCACAATAACAAAGATATTGATCTGAATTAGGCAATCAATTGTGTGTCATCGTGATGACTATAAACTTTTATACTAACATCACCAATCTGAGGTAAAAAAACAATGTGTATTTCCTGTAATTCTTGTGTGGTTTATTAAATAATTCCACTCTGAAACCTTATAATTATAACTGTATGAAATTGATTAGAGTCATAAAATTATAATCTGATGATGTGTGTAGTTTTAGTCGGAATCAGGTTAAACAAGGTATCTGTACAGTGGAAAAACACAGACTGTCTGAGCAAGGCGTAGCTTAGGAGCTTGTGTGTGTGTGTGTGTGTCTAGTAAAATACAGAAGAACAATTGAAACTGGCTAGGCCTCTGAGAGACTTGGGAGAGGACAGGGAGTACTTCTCAAGGTCTCTCTAATCTCGGGGGAATGGAACTGTCGGCTGGGTAGTGATACAAAGTGGTGCGAACTGTGGAGAAGGATAAAACTCACCTACTGTTTGTGTGTATGTATGTGCGTAGGATATCTACTGTTTGTGTGGAAGTATGTGCACAGCTATAAAATGGATGTCTTTGTATTCTTGACTTTAGAACGTTCTCTGAATAAACTGTACTATCCTTTTGCATAAACTGAGTCTTTGTCGAATTATTATTATACCCATGGTCTTACAAACCTTGGGGATTAGTCAAAGCTATTGATTGTTATTATCATTAGGATTGAAAATTATCTTCACAGTGGTGAAAATGTTACTCTGTGTAATGTAGTAACACCATGGGGAAAGTTGCGAAATATAAAATAATTAAATGTCAAAATAATTTACTCTTTCAATTTAGGATGATATTAAATCAAGCACACTCAGATTTTTTTTTACAACTATTACATATTTCTTACTACTGTAACTATAGACATAGTTTAAAAAAAATCCCTAACCACAATTTAACCAGGTGCTCTAGACTAGAGCTTCCATATGACTGTCTGAATGTTCAACATCCCTACTCCAATGCATTTCATTGGAGACATACATTGAATCTTCCTTTTGATTAACTGAGGGGAAAAGCATGAAATGGTCTAAGTACAATTTACACTTGTTTGCAATATGGTTTTGGAGACCTTGAACACAACTTAATTAGCATCCTAAAATGGCAACAAAAAAAAATACAAAAGATTTGAGCCAACTTTAAAAAAATTCCCTCCCATGATTCCATATTAGCTCAGGAAGTGTCGTAGTTCAGGTAAATGTGCAATGCAAAAATCATCTGTGGGCGCACAGTAAGTGTATCATTTGTATTTGATCAAATTATTTTGGGGTGATATGAATGTAGAGTTTCTAAGCTTTGTGGATTATTAAAGGTTACAGTGTCTGGACTTTTG
The DNA here is from genome assembly GCF_045791955.1 of Oncorhynchus clarkii lewisi. Lineage (NCBI taxonomy): Eukaryota > Metazoa > Chordata > Actinopteri > Salmoniformes > Salmonidae > Oncorhynchus > Oncorhynchus clarkii. Next base: position 39,736,307 of record NC_092167.1, on the reverse strand, counting down.
GACACATTGACCGCAGTGTGTTCCATAGTAGGCATGAGAGCCCAAGCCCTATAGTGCTTGTGTGATCGAGAGGAAATACCTAGATATCTGCACCCAAGCATGTCTAAAGGCTGTATAGTTCATAGAGATCTATAATTCACGTGTTCTGTTTCATTCTGTGGTATATAGATAACGTCTGCTCCTCCTCTCCTTCCCTCCAGACTCCCTCCAGTCCTCTCTCGCTGTCTCTGAAGAGGAGATTCCCTCTGAGCAGCAGCACTGTAAGCAGGAGTGGAGCTCCAGTCTGGGGCAGGAAGAACCAGAGCCCACACAGATTAAAGAGGAACTCAGGACCAGTCAGGAGGAAGAGCAGCTTCAAGTGCTGGAGCCTGATATCATAGAGTTCATATTCACTCCTTCGTGTGTGAAAAGTGAATGTGATCAGGAGGACCCACATTGGTTCTTGACTCCTCCCCAAACTCAGACTGGAGAACAGAGAGAGTGACTCTAAACCAGTGAATCTCAAACCTTTTGGCACTGTGACTTACCTAAAGGGTCTCGACATTCCCTGTGACCCTCCAGATAATCAAAACAATACCTCCAGGCACCGCTCATCCTTAAGCAGCGACCCAGTAGGACTTGACAGAAGCCCACCATTGCATCCTAGCCCACTATTGGATCCCAGCTGCCCCAAAGTAAGAAAGCTGGACAAAAACGGAAAGAAATTAGAGCTAAGAGATCTTCTGTCAGAAGATGGGAGTAAAAAGGCAGGATGTGGACAACACTTTTAGGAAAGCAAAGCAACTCTGAATCGTTCATACTGTGGGTTTCAGATGAATAGCTGTGTGATGGATTTACTTGTGTAAAATGTTCTATGTGAATTATGTGAAAAAAGTTTGATATGATTTGAATGATGAGGTAATGATCAAAAATGAAAACACAGTATTATGGGAATCAGGTGCGCTGTTAAAAGTCTGTTGACGTCTTCAAGCCTTAAGAAACTGGAATTCCTGGAATGTTTCTCAAGGTGATGAGAGAATGGTGTGATTGATGTTATTGATTAAAAAAAATGTAAGTGCTTTCCAGAAAAGATGTCCTTGCATTTGTCCAAGGGTATTTCTCATATAGTTTGACCAAGTGCTGCTCATTCATGATATTGTTTATTTTGGGAAGTAATGATTAACAGTAGACTTCTGATACGTGCATTGTGTATGAGCCCATACCGTGTTTTAAGTGCTCTGCAGTGTTTTTCCAGTCAATACTATCCAATGCTATTCTTCCTTTATCTTGTAGTTATGACTGGTACCTTGCAGAAAAAAACCATCCATATGGGGCACTGTGTTATGTTCATGGGCTCGCTACCCGCTGATGCAAACAGAAGAAGAAGACAATGCAGAAGTAAAAGTCAAAGAGGGTTTTTGTTTGTGACCACCATTCTTTCCTCTTTGATGAAGGCAAACTAGCTGAATTCCCAACTCTCAGTCGACTGAAACGTGTTTGGGGGCTGCCACATCCGCTCCAAGCTGTTGGAGTTAACAATAATCATCTGTGTTTCAATGCGTTTTCCAATCCAGTTCATGCAATAAATGATCATCACATTACTAATTAGAACCGTTTTCTCACTCATAGTTTATCAAAATGTGGATGGGTTTTACTGGAAGGCACAGACCAGCTTTAACTAAACCAGAGAATGCAGTTATCAGGATAAATTAAGAATGCTATTGAATTGATACGGGAAAAACAGTGAAGTGCACGTAAAACACAGTATGCACTCATACACAATGCACTTAGGCATCGACTGTTAACTGGTTTGTACCTTGCAGTAAAACCCCAACCTTATGGGGTTGCTGTGAGGTGGTTTATGGACTCGCCACTAAAGGAAGAAGAATACAATAGAAAGTATCCACCCACGAAAACGCATTTTGGTGAACTTCCTTATGAAATATATGTTACCAAGCCAAATATGATTATTCGTGTTATTAGTCGTTCAGTGGGGTCTTTCTCTAACATATATTTATGCAATAAGGTCCGAGGGGGTGTGGAATATGCCAATATACCATGGCTAAGGGCTGTTCGCGTGGAGTGCCTGGATACAGCCCTTAGTCAAGAGGTATATTCACCATATACCACAAACCCCGGAGGTGCCTTATTGCTATTATTAACTGGCTACCAAGTAATTAGAGCAGTGAAAATAAAAATTTTGGCCTACCCATACGGTTTCAGCCAACCAGCATTCTGGGATCGAACCAACCTGTTTATAATTAACATTATATCCAAAAAGTCGGATTTCGTAACCTAAAACATCCGATAATAAGCACCGAGCTCTGTTGACATAGAGGTGCAGGTTCCTCGCAAGAACTTCAGAGGATTTTACATTTTGTGGTCGTCATCTTTAAAGTTGTTTCAGCCTGTCACAAAAAGCAACATTAGCATGACACAAGCTGAATTAAAAGGCTTTCAAAATAAAATGCTTGGTATATGCTTACAAGGCTACTACGCGAGTCAATAGATAAATAATACACACGATTCGGGCTACATTATTGCATGGCAAATGTTTCTGATCGGTGATAGATGAGAAAACGAATAAATGAGATATACCACCTCCACTTGTCCGGCCAGAGATCAATTAACCAAATATACAGACAGAGATTCATTGAAACCAAATCACATTGGTTATCAGACAAATCACAGGCTTTTTGTTGGGAGTAGGACAGGCTACTATGCGAGTGAAGAGCAAAATTCACTTGTATAAAATGTACTGATCAGATGATCATTAACACTCAGCTAAATTGAGCTAACATTTTCCCGACCTAATTGTTACTAAATATCCAAACGGGGATTCAGTGGAAACAAAGATCTGACATTGATTGATTTATGTCCCCCACGGTTGTCTCAAAACAGAGCGATGGCGCTGTCCCAATCAAAATGGTGCTGACCACACACAACTATTTCTTTAAATTAGTATAACGGTTATATATGACTGGGAGTTTCAGTATATGCAAGAATTTGATACATGCCTTCAATTCCATAGCCTACTTTATTCCAATATTTTCATCATTCAGCTAACTAATAACGAATGTGAGTTTTCCTCTCTCTGCGCTTTTTCTAGGCCCAATGACTGTTTCCTCATATCTTCACATGCCCACCTCCGCCTTGTTGTTCTCAACACCAGTTCACATCAATATAGCCTACTGTTTTCTAGAAATCAGGCTTTTTTCGGGCTCATTTAATTTATGTGATGTCGGGCCAGTGCTCCGCGTTCAGCTCACCGGACTTGGGTCAGGCCAGATCGAATTTTCAGTTCTGATGAGAACTTTAAACTGTATTCGGTCTCTTGTCCCAGGACAGTATGTAGCATGCATGACTTAATACTATGTGATATGCTATCTGACGTAAACGCCTGCTTTTTAAGATTACATTTGTCTGTCTCTTCCCAGGATGCTGCTCCTGATTGGGATTTGAAACTTTGTGGACATGCAGCTCTTTGATTGGTGCAAGAGGGAGAGCGCAGTTTAGGACTGCCTGCTGATGACCTAGGTACAGTTCAGTCTTGTTAGTTATAATAGTACTACTATTAGTCAATTCTTTAAAGAATACTTCAACATCAAATTAATAGGACATTGACTTCATCACTGCCCGACAGACAGACGCATAATCTGACAACTCTTCCATAAAGTTGGCTAATCATAGGCAAGAGCATGCACCCATAGCCGCCAATCAAGTTACACTGGCCAATTGACAACTTTATCTTGCCCCAATGGCTTGACAGGACAACACAAAAGTTAAGACAAGTAAACTAATGATTGACATCACTGTAATACATGGTAATGCATTTGGTGAGGTGTGTGTATATAAAGATTTACTGCCCGCTTCTTGCAATTCATTTATGAAAAACAAATATGTAATGTCTATAAATGGTTGATAATTGATAAGCAGTAATGGGAAGTCACTACAATCACAGGGCTTTTATTGTTTTATTCTGTGTTGATACAGTATTCCACCCACATAATGCATTTATTGTACAAATCTACTCTCTGTGTCTATGTCCTAATTTTCTTTCTTCGTTCATTTTTTGTCTTGTCTTCTTGCTTTGTGGATGTTTTTCACATGTGTCAGCAGAGAAGCCTTCTTAGTGAATCTTTTACCACAGACTGAGCAGCCATGTTGTTTCTCTCCTGTATGAGTCAATTTATGAACGTTTAGGTTCCCCTTGGCACTGAAGCTTTTCCCACAGTCAACACAGCTAAATGGTTTCTCTCCTGTGTGACTCCGAACATGATCTGTTAGGTTATCCTTACGACGGAAGCTTTTCCCACAGTCACCACAGATGAATGGCTTCTCTTCTGTGTGAGTCAGTATGTGCCTACTTAGGTCCCCCTTCTGACTGAAGCTTTTCCCACAGTCACCACAGCTAAAATATTTCTCTCCTGTGTGAGTCAGTGTATGCTTGGTTAGGTTCTCCTTGAGACTGAAGCTTTTCCCACAGTCACGACAGCTAAATGGTTTCTCTCCTGTGTGAGTCCGTATATGCTTATTTAGGTCTCCCTTCTGACTGAAGCTTTTCCCACAGTCACCACAGTGGAATGATTTCTCTCCTGTGTGAATCCTCATGTGCCTGGACAGATCTTTTTTGTATTTGAAGGTCTTGCCACAAACAGGACAGGTGCAGGTTTTCCCACCGTGACAGAGTCTGACATGGGCCTTCAGTTTACAGATGGAGTTATAACATTTATTGCAGAAGTGGCATTCACTGAGTATTTTCTTGGCTAGAGTCACATGCCTCTGCAGGTCAGCTTTCAGAGCAAACGCTTCACCACAGTCACGGCAGCAGTGAATTTTTCTAGACGTGGTGCTGAGCTTCAAACAGTGTTCCCCCACTGATGGGTTTGGATTCAATGGTGAGCTGGGATCCAATAGTGGGCTGCTGTTCATTCCGACTCGGTCGCTGCTGATGGCGGAGTTGTGGCTGGAGGCATTATTTTGATTATCTAGAGTGTCACAGGAAGTGTCTAGACCCTTTAGGTAAGTCACAGTGCCAAAAGGTCTGAGATTCACTGGTTTAGAGTCACTCTCTCTATTCTCCACAGTCTGGGTTTGGGGAGGAGTCAAGAACCAATGTGGGTCCTCCTGATCACATTCACTTTTCACACAGGGAGGAGTGAATATGGAGTCTTCGGCATCAAAGAGCCATTGAAGCTGCTCTTCCTCTTGACTGGTCCTGAGTTCCTCCTGTTCCTCTTTAATCTGTGTGGGCTCTGGTTCTTCCTGCCCCAGACAGAGGCTCCACTCCTGCTTACAGTGCTGCTGCTCAGAGGGAATCTCCTCTTCGGAGACAGCGAGAGAGGACTGGAGGGAGTCTGGAGGGAAGGAGAGGAGGAGCAGACGTTATCTATATACCACAGGATTAAATCGAACACTAGAAGTATATACAGTACCAGTCAAAAGTTTGGACAAACCTACTCATTGAAGGGTTTGTCGAATAATAGAAGACAACAAAACTATGAAATAACACATATGGAATCATGTAGTAACCAAAGAAGTGTTAAACAAATACATTTTAGATTCTTCAAAGTAGCCACCCTTTGCCTTGATGACAGCTTTGCACACTCTAGGCATTCTCTCAACCAGCTTCACCTGAAATGCTTTTCCAACAGTCTTGAAGGAGTTCCGACATATTCTGGTCATCTGATGCAACACTCCATCACTCTCCTTGTTCAAATAGCTCTTACACAGCCTGGAGGTGTGTTGGGTCATTGTCCTGTTGAAAAACAAATGATAGTCCCACTTTGTGTAAACCAGATGGGATGGCGTATCGCTGCAGAATGCTGTGGCAGCCATGCTGGTTAAGTGTGCCTTGAATTCTAAATAAATCACAGACATTGTCACCAGCAAAGCAATCCACACCATCACACCTCCTCCTCCATGCTTCACGGTGGGAACCACAAATGCATAGACCATCTGTTCACCCACTCTGCGTCTCACAAAGACACGGCGGTGGAACCAAAAATCTCAAATTTGGACTAATCAGACCAAAAGACAGATTTACACCGGTCTAATGTCCTTTGCTCGTGTTTCTTGGCCCAAGCATGTATCTTCTTCTTATTGGTGTCCTTTAGTAGTGGTTTCTTTGCAGCAATTCAACCATGAAGGCCTGATTCAGTCTCCTCTGAACAGTTGATGTTGAGATGTGTCTGTTACTTTAACTTTGGTGAAGCATTTATTTGGGCTGCAAATTCTGAGCCAGGTAACTTTAATGAACTTATCGTCTGCAGCAGAGGTGAGTCTGGGTCTTCCTTTCCTGTGGCGGTCCTCATGAGAGCCAGATTCATCATAGTGCTTGATGGATTTTGTGACTGTTCTTGAAATGTTCCAGATTGACTGACCTTCACTTTAAAACAATGTTTTAAATGTATCCTTTATTTAACTAGCCAAGTCAATTAAGAACAAATTCTTATTTACAATGACGGCCTACACCGGCCAAACCCGGGCCAATTGTGTGCCGCCCTATGGGACTCTGAATCAGGATGTCTGTAGTGACACCTCTAACACTCGGACCTCTGCGCCACTCGGGGGCCCTCATGTCTTAAAGTAATGATGGACTGTCATTTCTCTTTGCTTATTTGAGCTGTTCTTGCCATAATATGGACTCGGTCTTTTACCAAATAGGGCTATCTTCTGTATTCCACCCCTACCTTGTCACAACACAACTGATTGGCTCAAACGCAGATTAAGGAAATAAATTGCACAAATTAACTTTTAACAAGGCACACCTGTTAATTGAAATACATTCAAGGTGATGACCGCATGAAGCTGGTTGAGAGAATGCCAAGAGTGTACCAAGCTGTCATCAAGGCAAAGGGTGGCTACTTTGAAGAATCTCAAATATAAAATATATTTTGATTTGTTTAACACTTTAGTTTCTACTTGATTCCATGTTTTATTTTATAGTTTTGATGTCTTCACTATTATTCTACAATGTAGAAAATAGTAAAAATAAAGAAAATCCTGGAATGAGAAGGTGTGTCCACACTTTTGACTGGTACTGTATATTCCTATGATATACAGACGCTAGTGAAAGTCTACACACACCTTGCACAGTTTTCAAATATTGATGCCTTGAAATTAAATCCAAAAAGGGATTAGTTTCAATTTTTGTTTTTACTACCGATATACACAACCTACTCCACATTTTCAAAATGAAAGAAGATTATAGAACATTTTACAAATGAATAAAACATTAAGATGTGTATGTCTTCACATTGAAGAGTTGATACTTGGTGGAAGCACATTTGGCAGCCATTACAGCTGTGAATCATTTTGAATCCGATTCTACCAACTTTGCACAACTCTTAGGGCAACATATATCTATTGTTTCTGTCAAAAAGTGCTCAATCTCAGTCTATTTAGTTTGGGAATCATTGATGGACAGCAATATTCAAACCATGTCTCTGATTTTCAAGCAGATTTAAGTCAGGGCTGTGACGGGACCATTCAGGAACACTCAACAACTCTTGGAAAGCCATTCTGTTGTCTTTGGCATTCAAATGTGTGTAATTGTCCCACTGAAGAATTTAAATCTGTATTCTAGGTTAGGTTTTTGGGAAGACTACGGCGGGTCTTCCTCTAACTTTTTAACTGTGCTTTGCTCCTTTCATATTTATTTTGATTCCGACAAACTACCCAGTCTGTGCCGATGACATGCATTCCCATAACAAGCATACCCCACCACAATACTTGAAAATAGAGTGTTTCACTCTGTGATTTGACCAAATCTGTACTTATTAATTTGGGCCAAAAAGTTAATTTCTTTGCTATGTTTTTTTTTTACAGTATTACTTAACGGCCTTGTTGCAAAAAGAATGGATGATTTGGAGTGGATTTTAACACAGGCTTTCTTACATTAATTTTGTCACACAGGCCAGTAATGTGGAGTGAATGCAATGTTGTCGATCCTCTGTATTTTCAACTATTGCGGTGGCAGCATCATGTTATGGGTATGCGAGTCACTGGCAGGGACTGGGGACTTTGTCAGGATGAAAATACATTTAAAATGAGGAAAGCCCTGGTTAAAAGTTCAAGGAAAACCCTCCAACAATTTTGACAATTGTCTATACTTTCATTTCCTTGGATTAGGTTGTATAGATCAGTAGGGAAAAAATCTAATGTAATCCATTTTTAGATTTAATTTTAAGGCAGCAAAATGTGAAGACTTTCACTAGCGACTGTATATCATAGAGGAGGGTGAAGACTGTGAATGGGGTGTGGAGACCATCACTAGGCACTGTATACAGCCTTTAGACACGTCTGAGTGAAGATATCTAGCTATTTGCTTTCATTCACACAAGCCACATAGGGCTTGGATTCTCACTCCTATTGCCTACTATGAAACACACCGAAGCCAATGTGTACGAAAGTCCTAACACTCTCTGACCATTAATAGTCCTCACTGTCAATACGGTTTTGGAAACCTTAGAAACTTTACTTTCATATCACCTAAAAACTATTTTAACAAATACAAAAGATGGTGTTTTCCATTGCACATATACCTGAACTATGATGCTTCCTTAGCTAATGGAAACAAGGGAGGCATTTTCTAAATAAATAAATAAATATATATATATACACAGTTGAAGTCGGAAGTTTACATACACCTTAGCCAAATACATTTAAACTCAGTTGTTCACAATTCCTGACATTTAATCCTAGTAAGAATTCCCTGTTTAGGTCAGTTAGGATCACCACTTTATTTTAAGTATGTGAAATGTCAGAATAATAGTAGAGAGAATGATTTATATAAGCTTTTATTTATTTCATCACATTCCCATTGGGTCAGAAGTTTACATACACTCAATTAGTATTTGGTAGCATTGCCTTGAAATTGTTTAACTTGGGTCAAACGTTTCAGGTAGCCTTCCACAAGCTCCCCACAACAAGTTGGGTGAATTTTGGTCCATTCCTCCTGACAGACCTGGTGTAACGGAGTCAGGTTTGTAGGCCTCCTTGCTCGCACACGCTCTTTCAGTTCTGCCCACACATTTTCTATAGGATTGAGGTCAGGGCTTTGTGATGGCCACTCCAATACCTTGACTTTGTTGTCCTTAAGCCATTTTGCCACAACTTTGGAAGTATGCTTGGGGTCAATGTCCATTTGGAAGACCCATTTGCGACCAAGCTTTAACTTTCTGACTAATGTCTTGAGACGTTCCTTCAATATATCCACATCATTTTCCATCCTCATGATGCCATCTATTTTGTGAAGTGCACCAGTCCTTCCTGCAGCAAAGCACACCCACAACATGATGCTGCCACCCCCATGCTTCACGGTTGGGATGGTGTTCTTCGGCTTGCAAGTCTTCCCCTTTTTCTTCCAAACATAACGATGGTCATTATGACCAAACAGTTCTATTTTTGTTTCATCAGACCAGAAGACATTTCTCCAAAAAGTACGATCAAAGTCCCCATGTGCAGTTGCAAACCGTAGTCTGGCTTTTTATGGCGGTTTTGGAGCAGTGGCTTCTTCCTTGCTGAGTGGCCTTTCAGGTTATGTTGATATAGGGCTCATTTTACTGTGGATATAGATACTTTTGTACCTATTTCCTCCAGCATCTTCACAAGGTCCTTTGCTGTTATTCTGGGATTGATTTGCACTTTTTGCACCAAAGTACATTCATCTCTAGGAGACAGAACGTATCTCCTTTCTGAGCGGTATGACAGTTGCGCGGTCCCATGGTGTTTATACTTGAGTACTATTGTTTGTACAGATGAATGTGGTACCTTCAGACGTTTGGAAATTGCTCCCAAGGATGAACCAGACTTGTGGAGGTCTACAATTTTTTTCTGAGGTCTTGGCTGATTTCTTTTGATTTTCCCATGATGTCAAGCAAAGAGGCACTGAGTTTGAAGGTAGGCCTTGAAATACATCCACAGGTACACCTCCAATTGACTCAAATGATGTCAATTAGCCTATCAGAAGCTTCTAAAGTCATGACATCATTTTTCTGGAATTGTCCAAGCTGTTTAAAGGCACAGTCAACTTAGTGTATGTAAACTTCTGACCCACTGGACTTGTTATACAGTGAATTATAAGTGAAATAATCTGTCTGTAAACAATTGTTGGAAAAATTACTTGTGTCATGCACAAAGTAGATGTCCTAACCGACTTGCCAAAACTATAGTTTGTTAACAAGAAATTTGTGGAGTGGTTGAAAAATTAGTTTTAATGACTCCAACCTAAGTGTATGTAAACTTCCAACTTCAACTGTATATCACCTCAAAGCTGTGTTCCACAAGAAACAACCTGTGTGGTAAAATTATGTTGAATTATTATTAAATTGAGTGTTCAAGGTTTTCAAAACCGTATCGCAATCAATTATACATTTTTTCTAGATAAAGCGTTTCACACTTGATCAAATCATCATCCTCAGCTAATCAAAAGGCAGGGTTGTTTCTGGATTTTAAAAAGTGGTTTAGGTGGTGGGCGTGGCAATGAGCCTGGTTGGCCTGACTACATTTTAGAGGCCCTTTTTTAAAGAAATGTGTGCATTTCTAAGCAAATTTTCTGCAATTCCACATATTCTTTGCAGTTTTAAAGCTAGTTCCCTAGCATTTTCCATCTTGATTTTTTAAATAATATTTTAAAAAAGACACTTAGGCCCAAGGTTTGCAATGGCAGAAAAATCCCCGAGGGACCTTGCATAACTCCAATGTAGCATTGGAATCAGAAGGGCAACAAAATAACTTTCGGGAATTAAGTTCAAATGTAATTGTTTTCAACATTTGTCAATGGAAAAATGTGTGATATGGCTGTCCAAGCTTGGGAAAGCATTGGCACTTCAGTGCTACTTTTATCCATTCAGGGCAAAAGTTAAAACTACTTTAACTTTTTATTTTATTTTTTTAAACGTGATCACTGAAAGCCTAAACAGTTTATTAATTGACTAGAAAGAACTGTAGCTAGACATTGGTAGATCTACATACAAACCTATTCTACATAATTTTATCTCTGGGGTGAGCCGCAGCAGCCTCCGTAGGCTATCATTCTCCTCCTGGTACTCAGCTACCGTTTTCTCAACTGCGGCAAAAATCTCCACAGCAGCAGACGCCGTTAAACGCTCATTTAAAAACACACTAAATAACTTTAGTTTAGACATTTTCAGTAGACTGAGAGTTGGGTATTCAGCTAATATGGCTTCTTGACATGGGTCCTCCTGATCACATTCACTTTTCACACAGGAAGGCGTGAATATGGAGTCGTTGGTATCATAGAGCCGAAGCTGCTCTTCCTCCTGACTGGTCCTGAGTTCCTCCTGTTCCTCTTTAATCTGTGTGGGCTCTGGGTCCTCCTGCCCCAGACTGGGGCTCCACTCCTGATCACAGTGCTGCTGCTCAGGGGAAATCTCCTCTTCAGAGATGGTGAGAGAGGGCTGCAAGGAGTCTGGAGGGTAGGAGAGGAGGAGCAGAGGTTATCTATATAAAGTGATTGCATTCCTTTTGGAACCGGGCTGCATCCCAGCCCTGAACAAGGTGCCCCACTCTGGCCTAAGGCGAAGTTGCCTCAAAAGAAAAGTGACGTAGGAGCATGTGGAGTAATGCACAATTCAGAGTCCAAAGCCACGATTGTACTCCATTGTGACATATCTGTCCTGCTCTGTCACCACTGTGTCCCAACCAACACGACTCCGCTTATGCGGCTCCTATTCATTTTATTAATGTGGTGACGGTTGGAAATGGTGTGAGGTGCGCTGAGAATTCGAGCAAACAGATCCATATTCTAGAACACTGCTGTACACGAACATCCTTTGGACTCTGACAGGTGCTTAATGAGTGGGATTCTGTGTTTTCACATGCTAAAGTTTTATTTTGATAAAAACGCTTTACCTGCCTTCCCAATGAAAACTAGTTTGACATTTATTTTATAGAAAGGTGTTTCTAAACTATGAATTATGCTGCATTGTTGACAATATGAGCGAGCAGCATAGATTAGGCTACTGTTTGATTTGAGCAGGGTGCCCCTCCCTCACCGGCTTCGCCTAGTCACGAAGGGCCATAGCTTAATCTAATCCCATCATTAATAAGACACTGCAGTGCCTTCCAATGAATCATTAAAGAAGTATCAGATTACATTATTGCATATCGACCATTGCAAATCTGAAGCTATGATCTAATATTGCAGAGTACCTGAGGAGTTGAGTTTTGAGTTTTTTTAATTAACCTCTGCCTCGCTATGCATCGACACTTCAAAAATGTATCTTAAACCCTTACCGTGTACCTATGTTTGTCCTCTGTTGTTGTGCTCCTTCCTTTGTTTGCTGAAATCCATACGTTTTAATAAAACGTTAATTAAATACAACCACGATTGTTTCCTAAAATACAACCCCCGACAGTTGCTCTAAGATGCCAACTCAGTGCGAATGCACATGTGCCAATACAATCTCAACAAGGAAACAGTCGATGGGTCTATTTGATGAACTTTTTATTAAAAAGTATGGATTTCAGAAATCAAACAAAAGCATGCAACAGAGTACAAACATTGCTACATGGTAAGGGCTTAAGCAGTAGCGGGCGGATTTAGGTGTAGGCGACATGGGCAGCCGCCCAGGGCGGCCGCACACAAAAATTGTAATGGTGACATTTGCACGTCAAGTCAATGATATCATGTCACCGTGTGGAACTGTGGGTCAATTAACCTTGTCGGAGTGGGCACCCTGATTCTAGTTTGTGAGCTAGGCAGTCTACTGCATGGGAAGGTCTCCCACTCAGAAGTATGAGATTGGGAAGGGGGCGTTGGTAGGTTGAGCTCAGGTCTCCCCACTGGAAGCCAGAGGTAGGGGAACGGGGGAATCTATCAAATAGCGCACCTCAGTACTAATGCAATTAGTAGAATCAGTCACACACATTTTTTTCTGGTTTGTGCGAAATCGTTAAGAATAAAATAAAACCAGTCTCAGAATTTGTCTTACTCTTCCAGTGACCGTACCTGAAGCTGAGAGGAGCTTTTCAAAGCTCAACAAATCCTACCTGAGGTCCACCATGTCACAGGAACAACTTAGTGGCCCTGCTGTCATCAGTATTAACCATGCAATTGCTGGGCAGATTTCTTATGATGATGTAATTGATTACTTTGCATCAAGGAAGGCAAGAAAGGTCCGGGTTTAGATGGCAGTTCTCTTCTTTATAAGTGTGTTATTCTATGTGTGAATTTGTGTGATAGGATTTGTGCAATTTAGTTTTCTTTGTGTGTTTTTTGTTAGTAATAGGGTAATAATTTGATTCTCTTTTAATATTTGTATTTATATACTACAATTTGTTTCTATCTGTCTTTGTTACTTATTTTTGATATTTCTGAGTCCTGTTTTTGTATATATTTTTTATATTTATATAGTTAGATGTTATGGGGGAGGTGAGGTACTCAGCTAGATCTAATTCAGCCTTTAGTCATAACTGAGTGCAGATATATGTAACGTTATGCTATTTCAATCAGATTTTCATGACAATTTTTTTCTCCATTCACGGTAAAAGTAACAGTAGATAACTGTTTTTAAAAAATTATGGAATAAGGATCACCGTTAGCCTAAACAGTGTATTAATTTATTAGAATTATAACTAGCTAGTAGACCTACATACGAACCTATACATAGTTTTATCTCCGGCGTGATCAGCAGCATTCTTCTTAAACGATCATTCTCTTCCTTGTACTCCACTACTGTTTTCTCAACTGCCCCGAAAATCTCAAGAGCGGCCGCCGATAAACGATCATCTAAAAACACACTAAACGACTGTAGTTTAGACATGTTTTAGTCGACTGCGAGTTTGGAATTCAGCCAGTATTCCTTCGTCAAAGAGAATTGAAACGTAAATATGACTTTTACTTCCGCATTTTCTTCTTCTCTTTGTATCAGCGTGTGGCGAGCCTATTAACACAACACAGCGCTCCATGTGGATGGAGTTTTACTGCACGGGACAGACAAGTTAAAACTAAACCAGATAATGCAATCACAATATTAGAAGAAATCTCTCTCTCTCTCTTTCTGTTTTTTTTTTAGCATATTGTACTTGTCAACTACTTGCACGCACGTTACCACTCCACTATGTCTCCCTATCAGTACAGATACCGACACATCTTGACCACAAAAGTCCATTTAATGTCACAAAGCTGTCCAGTGCTTAAAAAATATCTCATCCTGTTGTCCTGGTTTCCAGAAGAGGATGTCTTCCTTAATTGACCCTCCATAAACGTAACTGACATATACCTGGAGCTGTGCCAGGCCCGCCACGCCACGTCTGTTAACTCATCCAGCTATAACGCATATAATTCACTGGCTTGTATGCGAAGCAGTAATTGTTTCAAAAAAATCTCCTGGCATATCACTGATTCGTTATGAAACAGTGTTGTTTGAGGAAGTCATTGTCTGTATCGTTTTTTGGGCCTTTTCCCCCACCATTGTCCCAGCCATATCTGCGGCAGCAGGAATAATTAAGTCCTCCACAATAGTATGGGGCTTGCCTGTCCTAGCCACTCGGTAGCTCACCATATAAGACGCTTCTAGCCCTTTATTATTAATGGTATCTTTTGCTTTTATACATGTCTTACTACTCAAAGGTCATCTTAATTCTCGCTCAAAATACTCCTGTTGGCTTATTTTTCATATTGGCATGTTTTGTTTCTAAATGTCTGCGCAAGAGTGAAGGTTTCATTGAGTTGTGAGATAGTACTTTTGCACATTTAACACACAGTGGCTGAGGAAAGGCACTACTCCCAATGTAAGTGAACCCCAAATCAATGTAGTTCTCATCATATTTGCGCCTCTTCGATTGTCCAAAGTCCCTGTCTGTTGTTCGGTGCTTTCCCGGGTAAGGGGGCAGTAGCTCTTCGGCTGCATCAGATTCACAACTGTTAGTGTCCGTGCTAGCTGGGCTAACAACAACATGTATAATTACTGATGCTAGCATTGGATGTGCTCGTGGAATTGGAACAACTTGTGTCATGGACAGGTGCAGGTGTAGTACTGCTGGTAGTAGCAGTACTACCAGTAGAGCTGGTATGTGTCTCTATGGACGCGGGCCTTACTTTTTAAAAAACATTTATCGATTTTCGAGCAAACGGAATGAGCAGCAGCTACATTTGGCTACATATGGACTGTTAGTGGAATGCCCGCGAGTAATGGTTAATGTGATTGGATGTTAATTATTTGACTGGGCTACCTGTATTTGACATTGTCTTGTTATTTCGCTGAACACTAACTTGGATGGTTTAATTTGATTTTTGGCGGTGAAACGAGGCTACTCGGGCGAGAGAAAAACCTCACCCAAATGTATAGCCCCGTTGGAAAATATAAATGGACTGTTTGAAAATGTGAAGATTTAATTATTATTATTATTATTTAAAAAATGTGTTTTCAGCACATAACACTGCAAAATTGTGCTGATTTGGACGCAGTGTTTGCAGCATACTGCAGTTATACTGCACTCTAACAGTAATCTTTTTTCGTAAGGGAGGAGGGGAGAAGTCCTCAACTTCAAAACTTCTCTCCATAGCAAAGCTAGTTTAGCTTACCTCTCTGTCACTACTCACTACTGCCCTTGTTTGATGTGATTGAATGGCAACTACACGACCAAGAAACATCCACATCAAACCACACCCAAGACAACTCTCTTTTGGCTTCAGTCATGCCCGCTAGTCATGTCCGCTAGTGTAACAGATGTGAAACGCTAGCTTAGTTAGCGTGGGCGCTAAATAGCGTTTCAATCAGTGACGTCACTTGCTCTGAGACCTTGAAGTAGTAGTTCCCCTTGCTCTGCAAGGGCCGCGGCTTTTGTGGAGCGAGGGGAACTACTACTTCAAGGTCTCAGAGCAAGTGACGTCACTGATTGAAACGCTATTTAGCGCCCACGCTAACTAAGCTAGCCGTTTCACATCTGTTACACTAGAAAGACAAAAATGTCCAGCCCCCCTTTAAAGTCAAACTCACTACAACATATGTGTTCTGTTCTGTATATAACATAAAGAAATAAGAAAAAGAGAACAAGTTCTGGAAAACTATTTCAAATTTATTGAACAACTCTCAAAATGTATATTTGCTTGCAAAAACACATTCATTCGCAGTAGCAACATATTTTACGTCATAAAGTATTCTGTGCTGTGTTTGTTTTCTTTAACTGACACTGGTTATCTACATTTCCTGTGGCCAGTAGAGGCCAATTATATTCCTTTGCTACTTCACAAAAAATCATCTGAATCTTTTCTTTTTCCCTCATGTTCTACGTCCATAAGGTCAGGTGGAAGGAGATCTCCATATTTAAAAGACACAAATGTTATTTGTTTCTTCATCCTTTGTACCATTATTTGTAGACTTTGTGCATATCCTCAGCATTCTCTAGTCCTTCTGTCCAATTGTTAGCACACACACTTCCCTTCACAATGGCACCTCCAAAAGATTGTGACACCTTTTTTTTATCCAACAAAACCTATAAAGTGTACTGGGTTACAAAACATCCAGCCCTAGACAACCCTGAAACATTCCACTGCTGCAAATCAATTGTATTTTTTTTCACAGAGCAATGTTTCATTTATGAAGACAAGTAAAATTATAAAAGTAAGGGCTCTGTTCAATCTGGATTGCTGAAGCGTTACAGATTGTGCGATAGAAACGTAAAGGTAATTTCTGATTGAGCCGACATTGAACGCAGTCTCTCTCTAACGTGGGAACATTGTCTTTCAATTTAAATCACGCTGTAACGCTGAACTTCCGCGATACGGATTGAATAGAGCCCTAAATTGTGTCAGTGGGTTATCCTGCATAAGAAATATCAAATAGCAATCCCAAAACATACTCATAAAGAGAGACAGATGGACTGGCCAGCAGTTCCGAAAGCATGTGGTTTGCTATACACATCAATATAGAACAGTAATATGCTTGCATATACTGTATAGGGGTCTGGAAAGAAAATATTTCCAAAACACACTTCAGTTCATAAATGTGAGATTGCTCTGTCCCTGTTACTATAAAAACAATAAAAATGGATAATACTTTCCTCACTGCATACCTTGTGTTCTTATGATATGTCTAAACATTCACCTCTTACCTACTGTATATTAAGAGCACTTAAATGTGACAGAGCAAAATTCTCAACACTTAATGACATTTCAGTAATAAAAATACACAGAATAAACAGGCAACAACATACTCATTTCAGTATAAGTACTGTATAGCAAACCAAACCAGATATTGCACAATTTGTATTCAAGACAATGGCTCATTCATTTTCAATAGAAAAATTATAGCGGGCCTCCTGAGTGGTGCAGTGGTCTAAGGCACTGCATTGCAGTGCTAGAGGCATAACTACAGACCCGGGTTCAATCCTGGGCTGTATCACAACCGGCTGTGATCGGGATTCCCATAGGGCGGTGCACAATTGGCCCAGCGTCATCCGAGTTAGGGGAGGGTTTGGCCGGGGGGGGCTTTACTTGGCTCATTGCGCTCTAGCAACTCCTTGTGGCGGGCCGGGCGCCTGCAGGCTGACCCTGGTCATTAGATGAACTGTGTTTCCTCTGACACATTGGTGCGGCTGGCTTCCGGGTTAAGCGGGCAGGTGTTAAGAAGTGCGGTTTGGCGGGGCATGTTTCAGAGAAATCATGACTGAACCTGCACTTGGCCTCCCGAGCCGGTTGGGTAGTTGCAGCGATGTGACAAGATTGAAAAGGGGGGTAAAATATCCCCTTATTTTAGGCACTAAACTATCTCCATAGACATTCATTCATTTTTTAACTGGTACTGGGAACCTTCAGAAGAGTCTTGTGAGTGTGTAGACCCAACTGTTTGGATGCTAAACCCAGAAGGTGTCAGAAGAGGCGTCCCGACTTCAGACGAGTCCTGTGATGCTTGTGGGGGCCGCACAGCAAAACGGAGAACACCATTGTGTTCGTTAGTTTGTAGGCCAAACTGTTTGGACGCTACAGACGTTTCCGTGAGAATAACTATTTTCGGGATGTCGCATGGTCTGACAAACACTGCTCTAGCTCTGCCACCTTTCACCGCAGATGCGGAAGTGCCATATCGGCGGATGTGGTGGATTGAGACGCAGCCCATGTAAAAAACAGAGATCTCTAGATATCTCTTAAATAGACGGATTTTGACGGGGATTATTGTATTGTTAATTACATTTCCGTGGGGCAGCAGAAATGGTAGGCTAAAGGTTAAAAAAATATATATCATAAGATCATCCTGTACTAAAATCACCAACAGCGAGATAGCAAACAGCAGGTGGCACCGTGACAGAGAGAAGGGAGGGGGCCAAGTGCAGGTTCAGATCAAGGTCAAGAAAGACACAAAAAGATACATAAGCCCTGTCCTATTCTCCTACCTTGCACTCTGAAGACTGAGTTCAAGTGTGCTGTCCAAGTGTGCTCTCATGCACTCATGCACTTGCTAAATAACTAAATGGGACAACCTAAACCCTCCCGGAAGTCATACATTTAGAGAACATAAACCTCAACTGTGGAGAATGAGAAAAAGCTAATGGTCCTGAGTTGGTTGAGCATGGCACTTGCAACTGCAGGGCTGTTGGTTCGATTGCCACAGGGGACCAGTACGAAGAAAATGTATGCACTCACTAATGTAAATCGCTCTGGATAAGAGTGTCTGCTAAATTACTAAAATGTTAAAATGTCTACAACATGTTGCCCAATCCATTCCTAGGGACCCTTCAGGGAGTGCTAATTTTTCCACAGAAAACCTAAAATAACTCAACCCTTGATTAGTTTACTCAGAAGTGTTAATGCTGTGCTAGAATAAAGATGGTGGGGATCCCACACAAATGCTGACGATCCCACACAAATGCTGACGATCCCACACAAATGATGACGATCCCACACAAATGCTGACGATCCCACACAAATGCTGACGATCCCACACAAATGCTGACGATCCCACACAAATGCTGACGATCCCACACAAATGCTGACTATCCCACACAAATGCTGATGATCCCACACAAATGCTGACGATCCCACACAAATGCTGACTATCCCACACAAATGCTGATGATCCCACACAAATGCTGACGATCCCACACAAATGCTGTCGATCCCACACAAATGCTGACGATCCCACACAAATGCTGTCGATCCCACACAAATGCTGACGATCCCACACAAATGCTGACGATCCCACACAAATGCTGACGATCCCACACAAATGGATTTGAAAGGCAAATCTTCTTAATGACCAATGGTGCATGGTTTGAAAATTCTGCTTCTCTCGTGAAGATACATGTTTTTTTTATGATTACTATTATTAATTCAATGTCCAGATTAAATTGATTATCATGAATGCCTGTGAATACAATTGTGGTTATATTGCATTGCATGAGTATTGCACTATGAAATCACAAAGGACACAAAATCATATAAATCAAAATCAAAATATACAGCACTAGGTAAAAAAAATATGCTTTTATTAAAGGGATACCTTGGGATTTGTATCCAGTATGAAGGAAGTTAGAGGATGATACCCATAGACTTCCAGTAATTGTGCTAACGCTAGTTAGCATTTGTTCGCGAAACTACATCTAACTTCCTTCATACTGGACACAGAGACATAACAATGGTATCTATGACTTCATCTGATTCTGGTAAAGTAGATAAAGGGCCTCATTGCCAAACTCCCAAATTATCCCTTTAACCAGTGGATATTGTTTAACAATTAAAAATGTCAACCAAGCTCCCAAGTTTAACACAGAGGTGTTAAGATAAGAAGAAGGGGATGGTAACCTACTTCAGAGAAGGGTGAGGCAATAACAATTCCATGTCTGTTGAGATGACTAATAACCATGATGACTGTGATGACCGTGATGGATGTATGAACTATAGTCCAGGCGATAGGATTAGAGGCACTGGACGATCCAGAACACATCAGGAAACATCAAAAGTCACTCCTGTGTGGGACACAGAACACAATGTAATGGGAGATTAGGATTAGCAAACCGGGAATGTGTCATGTTTCCTACATAAAAAACAGTAACACTTTTAAGGGTACCTACAGGAATTCATAAAACAGTCAATAAGCCATACATGCCGCATTCATGCTTATTCACTGCTACAAATGAATGCGGTATGTATGGAAATATCCTTCCCCTCCAAAAAATGAACCACAGAAATTACAACACAAACATGTTCTGCAAATAACATTGATACTCCTTGTTTTATCAATAAAATCTAATTGTATTTGTCACATGCACCAAATACAACAGGTATTTGCATGGAAGCGGATCTGAAGAGCACTGGATTTGACACAATACCTTTTGTGAAGCAGCCTTTTTCGAACATTTGCTAAAAACCTGCATGCTACCCAGCCAGCATAGATGTTATCTGCATATGAGACCATACCGTGAAATGCATACTTACAAGCCCTCCAACTAACAATGCAGTTTTAAGAAAATTAAGTTAAGAAAATATTTTCTAAATAAACTAAAGTTAAAAAGTAACACAATAAAACAACAATAACAAGGCTTTATACTGGGGTCCCGGTACTGAGTCAATGTGTGGGTCAATAACCGTAACCAAGGTGAATATACAGTGGGACAAAAAAGTATTTAGTCAGCCACCAATTGTGCAAGTTCTCCCACTTAAAAAGATGAGAGAGGCTTGTAATTTTCATCATAGGTACACTTCAACTATGACAGACAAAATGAGAAAAAAATTCCAGAAAATCACATTGTATGATTTTTAATTTATTTATTTGCAAATTATGGTGGAAAATAAGTATTTGGTCACCTACAAACAAGCAAGATTTCTGGCTCTCACAGACCTGTAACTTCTTCTTTAAGAGACTCCTCTGTCCTCCATTCGTTACCTGTATTAATGGCACCTGTTTGAACTTTTTATCAGTATTAAAGACACCTGTCCACAACCTCAAACAGTCACACTCCAAACTTCACTATGGCCAAGACCAAAGAGCTGTCAAAGGACACCAGAAACAAAATTGTAGACCTGCACCAGGCTGGGAAGACTGAATCTGCAATAGGTAAGCAGCTTGGTTTGAAGAAATCAAATGTGGGAGCAATTATTAGGAAATAGAAGACATACAAGACCATTGATAATCTCCCTTGATCTGGGGCTCCACGCAAGATCTCACCCCGTGGGGTCAAAATGATCACAAGAACGGTGAGCAAAAATTCCAGAACCACATGGGGGGACCTAATGAATGACCTGCAGAGAGCTGGGACCAAAGTGACAAAGCCTACCATCAGTAATACACTACGCCGCCAGGGACTTAAATCCTGCAGTGCCAGACGTGTCCCCCTGCTTAAGACAGTACATGTCCAGGCCCGTCTGAAGTTTGCTAGAGAGCATTTGGATGATCCAGAAGAAGATTGGGAGAATGTCATATTGTCAGATAAAACCAAAATATAACTTTTTGGTAAAAACTCAACTCGTCGTGTTTGGAGGACAAAGAATGTTGAGTTGCATCCAAAGAACACCATACCTACTGTGAAGCATGGGGTGGAAACATCATGCTTTGGGGCTGTTTTTCTGCAAAGGGACCAGGACGACTGATCCGTGTAAAGGAAAGAATGAATGGGGCCATGTATTGTGAGATTTTGAGTGAAAACCTCCTTCCATCAGCAAGGGCATTGAAGATGAAACGTGGCTGGGTCTTTCAGCATGACAATGATCCCAAACACACCGCCCGGGCATCTGCATGGAGGAATGGGCCAAAATACCAGCAACAGTGTGTGAAAACCTTGTGAAGACTTACAGAAAACATTTGACCTCTGTCATTGCCAACAAAGGGTATATAACAAAGTATTGAAATAAACTTTTGTTATTGACGAAATACTTTTTTTCCACCGTAATTTGCAAATAAATTCATAAAAAATCCTACAATGTGATTTTCTGGATTTTTTTTCTCATTTTGTCATTCCCTTTATGGTCTATCAATAGTTTTGCTGGGAAGCAAATAAAACCTAAAAATCACATGCACAACATGGTACGGTTTACGATAGCCTACTAAAATACAATCACTTCTGTATCATGTGACACGTCCTGCCGTTTACCTACGCTCCACCACAAAGCTCATGGTGGTCCCATCGAAGGAAGGCGGGGCGATGATGCAGGGCCCCTGCTGGGAGGTGATGCTGATCACCGGCTGCTTCCCATTGGAGAACCCCTGGACACCTGGCTGTCCCTGCTGCTGGACCTGGCCCATACTGGAGCCTCCAGCCTGGGGAGACTTTCCAGACCCCATGGCCATGTAGTAGGGACTCCCCATGTAGTCTGGCTGGGAGGAACTGCCTTTGTCTCCGGAGTCATCCTGCTCCGACGGCATGGAGAGCTGCGACCGCATCCTTGTGGGGATCAGGGGAGGAATGCCGGGAATGGCGGGCATGAAACCTGGGTAGATCGTGTAGGTGGGGCCGTAGGATCTGGGGCTCAGGGCTAAGGGTGAGATGGGCATGGAAATGGGCACGGGCGGCATTTGGGGCATGGACATGGGCATGGGGGACATGGGCTGCTGGGAGATGGGCACTTCCACGTACTGTCCCGTCTCGGGGTCGAAGAGGCGGCAGGTGGCCGGCTGGACAGGGGTGTCCACCAGGTAGTAGTTCCCTGTGCTGGGGTCAAAGAGCATCTTTCTCTGAGTGTGGGGCACGGCATGTGGGGCCATGGCCGGGGAGAAGCAGTACATCTGAAGTTGGGCAGACGCCATGCTTTGAGCCATGGGCATGTGGTAGATCATGGCCGTTAACGTGTCCTGGGCTCTCGTATTCATGATGATGGTGGAGCGTTTCTGTGGAGACTGTCGGGTCTCTTCCTGCTTCCGGGCGCCACCATGACCAGGTGGGCTGGCCGTCTGGGTCTGGGTCTTGATGCCCGTGGTGGCGAAGGTATAAATGGCTGTATTCTCATAGCCACCGCCGGCAGACACGGCGGCTTGCTTGGCGCTGGTGTCGTGAGACTTGACGGGGATAGTGAGGCAGTTTTCGGGTTCGGCAGAGGCTCTGCTGAACTGGACGGGCCTGTCTGCCTCCATACTGTTGGCCCTTTCCCTCTCTCTCGACCTCTCCATTGCCCCCTCATTGGCCACATTCCCTCCCTCCTTCTCTGACCCATCCTCCTTGCTGGATATGAGAGAGAGCGCATGACTGTCTGATAATATAGAGGGTGGCTTGGATTTCCTCTTCCACTCATTTCTATCAAAAACATACAACTGCTCCATGGTTTTGACTGCATCCTGTAATTTCTCGAATGCAGCCAGGTTGGACAATTTAGACTCAGGTTTTGTCTTGTCACCGATGTCCAGTGTTTTCTCATGTTTTATAGAAGCTGTGCTGGTTTCAATTAGAAGTCCAATGGGGCATTCGGACGAATCACCTTTCAGTTGTTTTGTATTGCCTAATGGCACTCTCCCTGACGATCGTCGGTTGCCGCTTTTGGCCGCCTCTTGCTGGGGTGATGACCTGAAAACTTCAAATGAATCCTCGTTGAGCTTAAATGTAGAATTCTCTGTTTGATTTACAGATTGCTTCCCATTCTCATTGCTATTGGTATTCACAGACTGATACTTTATTTTGATGGGGGGAAGCGACGAAGGGTTTCTATAAGATCCCTTTTTGGAAAGTTTCTGATCTGAGTTAAAGTCGCCGGCGGTAACGTTATTATCCAAAGACACAAAGTGATAAGAACTTTTAACCAATTTACGCACATCTCTAACTTTGTGTATAGGTGTTTGCAGCTTAGCCCTGTGGTTTCGTATGTCTCTGACCATGAAGTGTGGTACTTTTTCGGAAGACTCACCCTTCAATGCCGTAGCGAGCGCTTGGCACCTGGACTCGTCTCCTGGCTCTATCAGTTTGACTGAGTTACAGCCTATATTGGGAGGCACCAGCTTTGCAACGTTGAAAGGGTCGCCTTTGTTTTCTTTTACACTCCGTAAACTGATTTTAATTTCCGGCGATGTAGATGTTACAATACTTCTAGGATCCGCGACGTTGTTGGTGCGCAACTTCACACCTTCCTCTCCTTGATCCGCGGGCGCGCGGGTTAAATAATTCATAGTCGGCAGGGGTTTTGAAACTTCTATCTCATTGGATAGTAGTAGTTGGATATTTGGCACAAGCAAATGTGTCATTTTGGTAAGTTTACTGTTGCCTGGATCGGTGTACAAGTCCGTTTCCCCCTGGTTGTCGGTGGACGAAGACGGTTTCTCCTCTGGAGTTTTATCGTTTTTATGTTTCTTTTGAAACTCTAGCTCACCGTCCCTCCAGGATCTGAATGCGCTATTTTGACTTCGAAGCAGCGTGCTTTTGGACGCTTCGAATGCTCCTATTTTAGTATCGATTCCTACTTCATTTGTCGACTCTGAATTAGTTTCTGATGCAATAATTAAACTGTCGTCTTTGGCATCGCATGAGCTGGTGTCCACTAAATCCCCTAATTCATCCACACAAACAATAGTTAGGTCAGAACTCGCATCTGAGTATTTCGAGTTCTGCCTTTGAAAATCCTTAGACTCCTTTGGTGTAGTCCTCTCCCTCTCCCTGTGCGTAATTTCGGGCTCTTGTTTGAGAAAGGGAGATGGCGCGTGATAGGGCTCGCTTATCTCCCCCCTCTCCATTTTACGCTCCTGCTCAAACTGCATTTTCTTAGAAATTACATTTTTAAGAAGGCTCGAGGCTAATGTTGCTTTCTTGTGTGTGTCTTCCATGGTTTCCCCTGCATTACATGGTTGCTTCCTGTTCTCACTCCCCTGGCCGCTTGGCAATGCGTTGGTAACTTCATCTGTGGAACGTGATCCTGTTGCGTTTTTTGCGCATTTTGAGCGCCTTTCACTTCCAGACATCCCGGATGTGACATTACAACAAACATTTAATGTCTCTGTGATCGTAATAATCCCACTGTGTCCCTGCCCAAATTCCCCCGTAAACTCACATTTCTTTGCTGCGGAAGATGGGTTATAGTGACCAGAAAGGGCACCATTCAAAGCAAAGAGCTTGTTCGTGTGCGGATTAGTATTAGCCAATACCAAACCCTTATAACCTTTATTGTCTTTAACCTTAGCAATTTCAGAGGATGACGTAGAACTTGTATTAAACCCTTTATTCGGTCCCTGTCTCTGATACATGTTCATGTTGCCATATTTAAGGTCAACACAAGTTGACCACCTGTTCACCCCCAGCTCGGAGGTGGAGGACTCGCTGGAGGTGCTGAAATTGATGGCATCGAAATAAGGGTATGCTAAACTCTTGAACGCTCTGGCAGTCAAGTTGCGCACTTCCTTATCGGCGTCGTCAAGATCACTGAAGGCGCTGGATGCCCCGCTCGAATAGTCGTTAACATCTTTCCCTTTTAATTTTCCACCAAAGTGCAAGCGTCCGGGGGAGGCAATACAACACTTAGCACTATCACAGTATTTCTCCGTATTTGCATCCCCAGTTCCTCTAAAAACATAGCGACTCATGTCTGCGGCGTGCTTGGCACAATAAAGATTATTTTGATTTTCTTGGACGTTGCTAGGCTTATTTATAACTCGGGAAGTCGTTTTGATTGACAGGTGGATCTGCCCTGCAACATTCTTCTGGTTCTTTGACAGACCTTTCTCTGAGATGGCGCACTTGTCACCGTCACCGAGATCACTTTCCATCTTAGTGCTGACTGCTGGTCCTCTATTAGCCAGACCCTGATTGCTTTTCACCCTCTCCTCTCTCCCTGCCGTCGTTCCATCACCGTCAAAAGCAGCATAATCGACAAAAGAGTAGACCTGGTTATCATCCCAACCCTGCTCCATATCATAGTCGACATCGTGATCTGAAAGCTCGGAGAGCTGGATCTCGTGCGAGGTTATGTAATGAGACTCATCCTTCCTACTGCAAGGCGCGCAATCATCACAATCACCGGACAGCACCAAGCTCACGTCATCACCCGATTCACTTTGCTCGCTTAACATGTCAGTGTATTGTAAATCTTCATTATCATTTTGTTCATCAACAGGTGTATTTTCTGCGTCCTCTTTTGGGGTAAAATCTCGGGTGTGCGCTCCATTACCAACGTCTCGTTGTGATTCGGTGCTGGCCATAATGTTTTCATTCAGAATAGGAACCTTGGAGCAGCAGGCAGTTCCAAGAAACCCGGATAGATAGCCCTTGGCACACTTCTTTGCGACAATATCCTCCTTAAATGTGTCACTGTTGATATGATCAGTCATCTTACTCGCCTTGTCTCCGTATCCAGCAGTTTCTTCTTCTGCGCTCGACTCCCAGTTGCCCGCGTCAATCGCCATTTGGCTTCCTTCACTGGTGACAGAAACGTTGACAGTTTTCGTGCCGTCTGTATCCAAATCAAGTAAATCGTTCAATTCAACGTACTTCGATTCATCTTCCGTCCCAGTGGTATCCTTGCTATCGGGTATGCGCTTTTTTAACACATCGGTGTCCTTTGGGTGAGTTAGATTCTTCTCGGACGCGTCCATTGTTTCCATTGCGTTACGCACACCTTGTATGCTGGCAATTTTACATTTGGCATGGGATAGAAAATCAACAATAGAGATAGAAGTCCCCAGGATTTCCTATTTCACCCCCTGATGTCCAGAGAACCAACCACAGGCTCCTAGTGGAGGTATTGCTGTGCGCTAGCCTCTGGCCGACAGCTGCGCTCGGGACTGTCACTTCGGAGGCCATTGGACACGCCGGTACTCCAGATAGTCTAACTCATAGCCATTGTAAGCAAAGCATCTAAAAATGACGAGCTATTTACGAACCGGTGTGCGCTTTTACAGGCGTGAACAAAATTAACGCATTAAGCTAGGCCTACTATAATGGATGTATTTGCTCTAACTCCAAGCCTGAACGGGAGTTGAACAGAGGTGGCATTCTGTGTGGAGACGGACCCGTTTCTGCCCTTCTTAAAATACACACTAGAACACAAACATAGAAATGGTGACGAAATTATAAAACGGCTATTTTAAACGTCAGTTGTTATGTGCGGCGTGTTTTGTTTCACACGACAGACAAGGGTGACTGTCTCCACATACATTCCACCCAGCAAACAAATCATCAGCTGCCTCGTCCAACAAGTGATGGGAGTTATTTTGAGCTTAATATAAATGCTTGTAAAAGTGTCTGGGTATTATCACACTTTCACGCACAGTGGTTTAAGCCACATGATAATTGAGATGCGTGTCACTGGGAATAGGATAGTCATGTTGTGAGCGTTGCTTGTAGGCACATGCCACAATAAGACAGTAATGTTTTGCAATACACACAGGCGATGGTGATTACACACGGTTGCATCTCAATAACCTACTCTATTTTTTTATTCTCTACTTTCAGAGTCAATGAATAGGCCTAGTGATTTGTGTTGATAAATAATCGCACTGCGTGAGGCGAATGACAGTCTTTACAGGCAATGTATTAAATCATAAAATGTAACACTTAAAATCTTATTTTCCATAAAACCACATTTATTAACGTATTTTGTAAAGTTATACATAGACACAAATGTCTCTTGATATGTAATATGACTCATAATGTATCAAATTAGGGTTAGATATAATTTTAAGGTACTGATTGTCATAATAACACAACTATTTTTGCTGTGTTCTGCTTCAAAGCCACCTTTTCAGAATTGTTTTAGCACAACCATGGTAGTAGACAGCTCCTTAGGACCGCCTCCGTCAAATCACATGCAAATAAGCTCGCAATATTAACTGTTATGCATACCGTATCTCACTCGGAATCGAAGACAATTCGCTATGCATCACATGCTGATTTTTTTTAATTATAGGGTTACTTTCTATTTCAGAATTAGACTACATTTGATTGGCACTTGTTTGGTGCAAATATTTCCTGCTCGAAACTTTATGTCTTGTTGACCAAGTCATAAATAAAACGTTTAAAAAGTGCCAAGAATAACTTTTCTTTCAGCTAGTGAAATTAAAGATAGTAGCAAATGTATTGATGATAAAGACTTTATCTTAATACTCATAATAATGACATGTGGACATCAACAGTCATGAGAGCTGCTGCACATACACGGAAATATACGTGTGATACAAGCAGTTATTTATGTATGACAGTCATATATGTAAGTCGCCCTGAGTTTATGACTTGACAGTATTATGACAGTGTCCTTTAGAATTAAGTCAAGAGTTATCGATTATACACCAATATTGCTATATGCAATTTCTCTAGATGATTAATGTGTTTGGTAATGGCTCTGTAGGGCTCTAGGTATGAGCTATGGGCTGTTAGTGAGCAGCTACTCGCAGGGAAAATAGGCACAGTGCCCCTGATTGTACACACAGGCCATGGTATCACCTGGCCTCGCTAAACACTGATATGTTTCTCTTGATCATATCAATCTGATAATCTGTTATCAGTGTCTCATAAAAGTGCATGATGGGGAGTAGGGTGATGTCGCCACTGCATTTCCCCCATGTGGTTAAGGTTAGGATTGGAGGAGGGGAAGGTGATCCTAGATCTGTACCTAGGGGAAACTTCACCCTGGAGCACTGTGTGTAGTGTGTAGGTTTGCTTCATGAATAGTTTGATCACATGTTACCACATGGTAGAAAGTGATATACTGTATTGTGTACAGTATTCTGATGTGGAAGAGCACAATTTTTCACTTTTTGACCGGTTTAGATTTAATAGTGTCCTGTGTGTGTGTGTGTGTATCCATCTGTGTGTGTGTATGTGTGTGTGCGTCTGTGCGTGTTCACCCTGTGACAGACAGTGTTGACGACCAGAAATGATCAACACTCCATTCTGAGATTCAACATCTGCAGACTCATACTGGAGAGCCCCATCCCCTGCCAAGACTTGTACTGGAGAGACACACCCCTGCCAAGACTTACAGCACTGGTCATATCACGACCAGCCTGCCGCCCTGCAGATGTAGGATCTTAATTTGATCACTATTTTGTTGATGAGAATTTCCTTCCACAGCAGGAAATACAAATTTGTAGTGTGTCGAAGGTTTAAAAAGGCTTCTAAAGTTTGTAATTTCCCACTTTCAAATTTCAGACTTGATTTGTCCTTACATAAAATGTATCAACCCCTACAAAAAAATGTCCATTATAATCCACATAATAATTCACATTTATTGTTGCTGCAGGATTACGTTTCTGCTGTAGCAAACTGGCTCAAATTAAGATCCTGTACTTAGCACGACACAAATCTCACTGATCTGACTCACCATGACTCACGTTCTGTTACAAGCCATCTTTTGTTACATCCCATAACCGGATAATAGATTTAATGCAAACATGCACTTCTTTTTCCAATTCTGTTTGATCAGTGATAACCTTAAGGGAAGAAGGAAAGGAAAATAATCTATCAATTGAATAGGCCCATGAGCAATCAGAGCAAAGTTGCCATTGAGGAGTCAGGATAGGCATCCAACAAGGAGGCCCATGTTGTAAAATCCCCATGGCTCCGCAGGGCAATGCCTGCCAACAGTGTCATGTAGAAAGGGTATCTATGGTTGTGTGGACACAGGCAGCCCAATTCTGATATTTTTTTCACTAATTGGTCTTTTGACCAATCAGATCAGTCGTGAAAAAAATCTGTTGTGATTGGTCAAAAGACCAATTAATGGAAAATCATCAGAATTGGTCTGCCTGTCTAAGCACAGCCTAGGTAACCAGAGAGGTACCCGACCCCCAGGAAAGAGAAAAAAAGTGGTCTGAGCCTCAGTTATGTCAGGGCCACTTGCATCCGAATAACTCCGGGCCTCCGTTGCATAATCCAAATGGTTTCATCCATCTGTATATTTCTGTCTGTCTGCCTATCTGTCTTTCTGTATATCTGTCACTTGTTTGTCTGTTTGTCTAGTACCAAGACCTCACTGTCTATCTATGAGGACCCCTTGCATTTAAAAACACCATTCCATGCTGTGACCAAGGCTAAACCTTCCTTCTCCCACTGAAACAGGGTACGTTTAGAGGGCTATTTTAGACAGTTGGTCTGGTCTGTGCAAGTCCTGAGGAGTAGATACAGTTACTTTTGGAGCCCGTATCAAAACAGCAGGTGTTAAATCATGTCGGCCATTAATCGTAAATGGTTCCAAGTCCTCTGCGGGTGGATGACAAAAATACACACACTCACACACCAACTAGCTCTCACAGTCTCACGTCAGAATTAGACATTTGTCCATGTTTCTCAAATGTCAAATTTCAAAGTGTTTAAGGTTAAGTTAAGGCATGAACTCAGAATTTTTAAGGTTAGGGTTAAATTTAGGCATTAACTCAGAAATCTTAAGGTTAGGCATTTACTCCGAATGACTAAGGTAAGGGTTAAGGTTTGGGATAGGCTTAAAACAAAAATCTAAAAAACAACTTTTAATCGCTACATTTGAACTTGCAACCTTTGGAATCAGAGTCAGATGCTTACCAAAACCTACTTGAAGGTAACAGAGCTCACTGCTATCCTAGTGGCCGGTTTCCACGTCATCTCCCAACATACTCAGACATAGATGGACGTCTAATATTGACTTGTATCACGGGTGACCTGGCTGCACATGCCCAATCCCTCACCAATACACACACAATACACACACTGCAGACTTCCACTGGATCAGTGATTTGGTATGATCTATTACTTTGCAACTTTTTTTTACACAAAACCCATAACGTGTATGTCCACCACATGCAAACACTGTATGTTCACTGTACAATGCGTATTCACTGTGTACAATGTCACTATAGACATTTCCAAGGTGATTATTATAGCAATTACTTACTTCCTCAAGGTATTCAGCACAGTAATGTATTTAGTTAAAGCACATCAATTCAAATTTTCTTAGTCACATGCCCCGAATACAACCTTACAGTGAAATGCTTACTTACGAGCCCCTAACCAGCAATGCAGTTACATAAAACAACATTTAAAATAGAAAAAAAATGAAAAATGTTTAAAAAAAATATACGGATAAGAATAAGAAATTAAAGTAAAGTAATTAAAGAGCAGCAGTAAAATAACAGTAGCGAGACTATATATAGGGGGGTACCGGTACAGAGTCAATGTGCGGGGGCACCGGTTATTTGAGGTAATATGTACATGTGGGTAGAGTTATTAAAATGACTATGCATAGATGATAACAACAGAGAGGAGCAGCGATGTAAAAGAGGGGGGGGGGGGGGGGGGGCAAAGCAAATAGTCTGGGTAGCCATTTGATTAGGTGTTCAGGAGTCTTATGGCTTGGGGTTAGAAGCTGTTTAGAAGCCTCTTGGACCTAGACTTGGTGCTCTGGTACCACTTGCCGTGCAGTAGCAGAGAGAACAGTCTATGACTAGGGTGGCTGGAATCTTTGACAATTTTTAGGACCTATACTCTGGTTATGCTCTGCTATTGGTCAGTACAAGAGCTAAGATGTCTTGTGAAATGCCCAGTAAAATCTAGCAGCTATCTGGAGGCAAGGCAAGAGATCTTCTTAGTAGCTAATAAAGGCAGCCTGCAAGGCTCCAGAGGAGGCCTGGTGAATGGGGCAGTGGGAGTCTGACCGTTTCACCATCTGTTACTATGTATTTATCAGCCAGTCAGCCAATGGGGTTAGGGCTAGGGCTGGAGCTGGACAGGGGATTCCCAAAGAAAGGGTAGATACTAGGTGTAAAGGTTATCTGATATGGCCCCTGGCATGGGGGTATGGAACCTGCTACTGGACCCTATGTTGTGTGGGTGATAAGAATAACCTTTGGACTTGAATGGTGATTGATAGTTACTTCAATCAGCATTTTCGACATGGGATTTCTCCATTCTTGAATTGGAATTTCAATGAATTTCCTGAATTACTATGGATCGATCCCATCTCACAAAGTCCACATACCTCTAAGTCTAGGGTTAAGTTGGGAGGCAATGGAAAACATTGGTAGCGGTTTGGTTGGCTGGGAGATCTGAGCGGACACTGGGCCTCTCTTTAGTCGCCTGCCCTGACAACACTGACCTCATTGGCTTGTATTTTTCCAGGCCTCCTTGGGGCACCAGGTCTGTTGCTCTCTGAAGAGCTGTCCGTTAGCAACCAGGCTCCTGTGGTTGTCTACTGAGAACTATATTAAGGGCTGGAGCCTGTGGTCGTAACGAGACCCTGGTCCATCTATCAATCCGTTTTGAGGAGGGTTGTTTTCTACTAAGAATATGATGATTGGGTGACCTTATACTGTCTCTAAGATCATGAACTAAACTGACAGTTACTAAAATACCATTATACGGTCACTACAGAGGGCACTACAGAGGGCACTACAGAGGGCACTACAGAGGACACTACAGAGGGCACTACAGAGGGCACTACAGAGGGTAGTGCGTGCGGCCCAGTACATCCCCAGGGCCAAGCTTCATGCCATCCAGGACCTCTATACCAGGCGGTGTCAGAGGAAGGCCCTAAAAAAATGTCAATAACTCCAGCCACCCTAGTCATAGACTGTTCTCCCTACTACCGCACGGCAAGCGGTACCGGAGCTCCAAGTCTAGGTCCAAGAGGCTCCTAAATAGCTTCTACTGTCAAGCCATAAGACTCCTGAACACCCCCCCCCCCTCAGAATGCTGCTGCTACTCTCTGTTATTATCTATGCATAGTCACTTTAATAACTGTATTTACATGTACATATTACCTCAATTACCTCGACACCGGTGCCCACGTACATTAACATTAACTCTGTACCGGTACCCCTGTATATAGCCCCTCTATTGTTATTTACTGCTGCTCTTTAATTATTTGTTATTATTGTCTCTTACTTTTTGGGGAGGTATTTTCTTAAAACTGCATTGTTGGTTAAGGGCTCGTAAGTAAGCATTTCACTGTAATTTCTACACCTGCTGGATTCGTGTGACAAATAACATTTGATTTGATTTGATTTAGTCTGAGGACTTCAAGACAGTTTTTAACATATACCTGCTATCAAATGGTGCTAAATAGTTCTTATTTTAATGAATCATATAATGACTATATACTTATAATGTAATATCTATCTTACTACTTTTTCAAATTGAACATCAGGTAAATAAATAGTCAAGTGTAAAATAAAGTATAGCCTAACCAGTAATCAGTCACATGTTAGGCAGTCATATTGACATGAAGTTGTTTTGTTTGGAATTGTGTGGAGAGCGTCCTAACGTCCCCCTTCAACGAGCCGTTTCTTCATACCGCACTGTGGTAGAGCAAGGACAGACAGAGACACCGGCATCTAAAAACTGCAAACTTGGAATGGACTTGAGTACTTCTCCGGTGTCACTTTGACCTTCTTGTATGATGGGAATCTAAAGCCTCGTCGATGAGACAGTGTGATCCGAAGAATACAAATGGCCCGATGCCCCTTTTATGCAGTAACACACGCTTAACCCGAACCCCCACCATTACCACCCCTACCCCACCCTGATTGGACCCTGTGGGTGCTGTTCTCACCCCGATCCTGAGGTACCAGAGTGGCAGGCTGCAGCTATAGGCCAGACCCCTTGGCATGTCACGCTGCATGGCTTCTGTTACACCCACGGTGGGGGAGGCACAACATGTTATTCACATGGATTCATTCCATACTACACTATGAGCCCAAAGTTGACTTTGTGGAGATGTTTGCCTGAGCTATCCTTATAATGCCAAACAAATACCAAAACTGTTTATGGTTTTACCTCAAGTACTTCAAATGAAGTCAGACAGGGTGGTGTACGGCAGTGCCAATGTTTTTCGGTTACTGTAGCACCAACTGAATTATACCCATGAAGTACCCCCTCATGTGCATTTTACCAGTAGGCCTACTGTCTCATGAGTCTTCTCAAGTACCCCCTGTGGATAGGCCAAGTTCCCCCAGGGGTCCTAGAACCCCTGGTTGGGAACCACTGGTTTACAGGGTAAGGTTGAAAACCAGATTGTAGAGTAAGGTTTAAAACCCCCAAGACCTGTATTTGAATACCTCATGTACAAAATCAACCACTAGAGGGCATTAACTCCACATCTGACAGACAGTCAGAAATCTGCTACTGAAACCCCTGGCCCACACCAGCAAAAAATATGCATAACTGGAGTGCCAAGTTCCATAAGCTATTGCATCCCCATACATCGACACATCAATTTCTATCTAGCCCATTCATGTGTCTGCTCACTCTTCCATTGGCCGCATGCAATAACACCACTAACTGAACACACTGAATTGACACATTGACCTATGTTTATCCATACAGCGTTGCAACCTGGTCTCAGAGAATTTCGTATTTTTCTGTATGTAAATCGGAGACTCCAATGGCCGTATGGTGTCTTCCCACTTCTGACATCAATGTAACCAACTGGTCTCTGCATGCAATGACACCACTGACTGAACACACTGAATTGACACATTGACCTATGTTTATCCATACAGCGTTGCAACCTGGTCTCAGAGAATTTCATATTATTATGTATGTAATCGGAGACGCTCCATTTAGTACAGTATGTTACATTTTGTATAGTTTGTATTCATTCTTTAGAGTAAAGTAATGATGGATTGTTGTTTCACTTTGCATATTTGAGCTGTTCTTCCCATAATATGGACTTGGTCTTTTACCAAATAGGGCTATCTTCTGTATACCACCCCTACCTTGTCACAAGACAACTGATTGGATCAAACGCATTAACTGAAATGCAATCCAGGTGACTACCTCATGAAGCTGGTTGAGAGAATGCCAAGAGTGTGCGAAGCTGTCATCAAGGCAAAGGGTGGCTACTTTGAAGAATCTAAAATATAACTTTTTTGGTTACTACATGATTGCATATGTGTTATTTTGTAGTTTGATTTCATAGCTCTACAATGTAGAAAATAGTACCAAATATAATATACAAATAATCCTTGAATGAGCAGGTGTGTCCAAGCTTTTGACTGGTACTAAATATATATATATATATATTTTTTTTACACATATTTAACCCCTTTTTTGGGGTAGGCACTAAACTACCTCCATTCATCTTAAACGAGTCCCGTGACACTTGTGGGGGTCGTAGAGAAAAACAGAGAACACCATCATATTTGTGAGAGTCTCCCCTTTCCCATTCATTTGTAGCCAAAACAAAAGTGCGACACAGCGGATGCGGTGGATTGAGACGCATCCAATGCAAAAAAACAGATATCTCTATCGTAAACTGATGGATTTTGATGGAGACTTTTTTTAAAGTACGATGCGTGAATTGTAATTGGTAACATATCAAACAAAATGGGTGATGGACATCCACAGATTAATACATACCATATGAAACATAACACATGTAAATGGAGTTTCTCGGTTTTACATACAGAATAATATAAAATGCTCTGAGACCAGGTTGAGCTGACACGTTCAATGCTGTAGAGGTTGTGATGAGTCTATGCCAGATGCTGTCCATGCTGGCGCTCTTCCATATCGCTGATGAGATCGAGAAGGGACGCCTTCTGCCACGGTTTGTTCAAGTGTGTGCCTCTCCCAAGCCTAATATTGTGTTCTGTCTCTTTGCATTTTGGGCCCTGTTCAAATACTACAAAGTGTAACCTTCATCCAATAATTGAAGATGTTCAGTTCACCAATCTGGTAAAATTGGACAGGTTAGGATAGAGCAATTCATGTCTGATTGGTCTGTATGTGACTGTATGTGATTGTGCGAGCAACAAATGGAGATAAGTGATGCTCTTTGTCAGATCGGAAAGCTCAGTATGTCCCCACTGATTCCTGTGGTAATAGTTCATGCCAAAATCAAAGAACTCAAAAGTAGTCTCAGTAGTTTCCTTGTCCAGGTTATGGAGAGAAACATCCTACTGTTCGTGGTGATAATCAGTCAAGAGGAGTTCCAGAGGAAACCAGTTTTACCTGTGGAACGTTCTAGATAAGTTATGTAATCAGAACTAAGACATATTGTATAAAAGTAAGGGTTGCACATTTCTGTCCTAGCCCAGCATTAACACCTGATTCAACTATTCACCTAGCTCTAGATTAGTAAAATAAGGTGTGTAAGTGCTGGGCTGAAACAAAAATGTCTACCACCCTAGGGGGTGCTTAAAGGGTTAAGTTTGGTTGTGTCTGACATTTGCAGATACCCCCCCCATGCACTCCTGTGTTAGATAGGCATGCATTCAAATGGCCACCGGACTATTTACATTGACACGCCCCCCTCCATTTGTTTTGTACACTGCTGCTACTCGCTGTTTATTATCTATGCATAGTCACTTCACCCCAACTTACATGTACAGATTACCTCAACTAACCTGTACCCCTGCACACTGACTCGGTACCGGTACCCCATGTATATAGTCTCGTTATTGTTATTTTATTGTGTTACTTTTTATTATTTTTTTATTTAGTTTATTTGGTATTTATTTGGTAAATATTTTCTTAACTATTTTTGAACTGCATTGTTGGTTTAGGGCTCGTAAGTAAGCATTTCACGGTAAGGTCTACCTACACTTGTTGTATTCAGTACATGTGACAAATAAAGTTTGATTTGATTCCTTTGCCATGCTGTGGGCTTGATACACCCTGTCTATCCCCCTCTGCATGGTCTCAGTCATCACAGAAGGTACATACTCTACATTACTTGTATTTTACCTTCCACTTTGTCTATTTTGTGTATTGAAAAGAGTTTGAAAAGAATCTTTCAAGCACTGGAACAACTGTGAGTCAACCTTTTGTCTTTCTAGGTGCTTATGGAACAGTGTGGCATTCACTGAGGGAGAGAAAACTGCAGCTTGATAACTGGAATAAGAAGATGAGAAGGACATTACATGGATTTCTTCTTTTAGGATATATCACTTTAGGAGTAATTGTATTATTTGTAGATAAGACTGTCTTAAGCAGGACAGCTCAGAGTGGGGGAGTTCATCTTCTCCTCCCTCTCTAATTCCATCCCTAACCCCCAGGTCACCTCTGAGGCTCCACCCATATGCAGCTGCTGCCCTGGTATACCACCCGCAATACACATATTCAGAGCCAGCAAGGCAGCTGTAGGGATGGGTTGGAACTAAATGTTACGAAGCAAGTAGAAGAATGGTCAATGTTCAAAACATTTGCATGTATGCGGACAATGTAAACTAAAATAAAATGTTCATTTTTGGGGGAAAAGTGTGTGGGATACCTTTTGTCGCAATACTTTTTATTTTGTGTGGTGCTTTGTCTCACCTTTGGCTGTGTTGATGGAGGTCTCTGATAGTCCAGTTTCAGGACCCTCTGTGGTGCTGAAGAACCAGTCAATGAACTAACACAGAAACACACCATTTTTACTTTGTCAATGAGATGAGAAAATACTTTGTCTGCTTGCCTAGAAATTCGTTTTGCATCTACAATGCGCCTTAGTGACAATAACGTGCAAATATAACGTTTGTAATTACACATGATAAACCAAACATTTTCATTACTCATTAATATTCCACTTAAGTCCTGTCAAAGGTGTCTGTAGTTGGGGCTGCGAGAGTATGTGAAGTCTGGGCCACTTACCTACCTTCTGTGACTGTTCCCTTCAGGGCTCCTTAGCCAATAGCTAACTCAGGTTGTGGGGCAATCCCAGCAGGTATAGTGAGACCGACTGCTCGACCAACGCGGCGTTAACGCACATGGCGTGAAGTAGACCGAGGCGGCTTTGATCCCTGTTGCCATGGAAACCACTGGGCCCTGATGCCCAGGAGGAGGGGCATTGTGTGGTCGCCCCCAGGAGACGACCGCTGCAGTCAATACCTGGAGCAGGAAGTCTGTTGACTGCACAGGATGATGGGAAATGGAGTCCAGGTTATTTAGCCCAAGTATATGTGACACACAATAGACTTCCTGATTAACGGGATCATGGTAATGTCAGGAATGGAATCAGTGGAATGGTATCATAGTTCTATGGTTCCAACATGGTTCCATGTGTTTGATACCATTCTATTCGATCCGTTCCAGCCATTGTTGTGAGCCGACCTTCACACAGCAGCCTCCACAGGTGTGTACATGTTTCTGCGAATAGCGCAGGTTAAAATATTGTACTCACCTGCCTGGAGTCCCAACATTTTAGTGCACTTGGCAATTAACAGACTATAAATGCATACCAAGGCTAACAAATCCATGTTTTGCAAGTCAGAAATCACCCTATTCCTTGAATTCCACAGCTACAAATTTCACATACTCAACTTCCTGAGGGGCGACATTACAAAAGTAATTCCTGAAGGATGGCCATTCAGCCAGAACCCACCCACTACAGACCTGCAGCACATACCAATATCTCACCTGCACGTGAACTCTAACATACCAGCTATCCCATGTGATGGTGTGTCAATTGTCACACACACACACAAACAGTACCAGTCAAAGGTTTGACACATGTACTCATTCAAGGGTTTTTCCTTTATTTTGTACTATTTTCTACATTGTAGAATAACAGTGTTATTTAAACATATATATTTGAAGACAGCATATGTGGGAACTCCTTCAAGAATGTTGGAAAAGCATTCCAGGTTGAACTGGTTGAGAGAATGCCAAGAGTGTGCAAAGCTGTCATCGGGGCAAAGGGTGGCTACTTTAAAGAATCTCAGATATAAAATATATGTTGTTTTGATTGACAATTTTTTGGTGACTAAATGATTCCATATGTGTTATTTCATAGTTTTGATGAGCATTGTTGGCTGCTTTTCCTTCACTCTGCGGGCCAACTCATCCCAAACCATCTCAATTGGGTTGTGGTCAGGTGATTGTGGAGGCCAGGTCATCTGATCCAGCACTCCATCACTCTCCTTCTTGGTCAAACAGCCCTTACACAGCCTGGAGGTGTGTTGGGTCATTGTCCTTTTGAAAAACAAATTATAGTCCAACTAAGGGCAAACCAGATGGGATGGCGTATCGCTGCAGAATGCTGTGGTAGCCATGCTGGTTAAGTGCGCCTTGAATTCGAAATAAATCACAGTGTCACTAGCAAAGCACCCCCACACCATCACACCTCCTCCTCCATGCTTCACGGTAGGAGCCACACATTCGGAAATCATCCTTTCACCTACTCTGAGTCTCACAAAGACACGCCTGTTGGAACCAAAAATCTGAAATTTGGACTCATCAGACCAAAGGAAAGATTTCCACTGGTCATGTTTCTTGGCCCAAGCAAGTCTCTTCTTATTATTGGTGTCCTTTAGGGAAAGGGGGATAGCTAGTCAGTTGCACAACTGAATGCATTCAACTGAAATGTGTTTTTCGCATTTAACCCCAACCCCTCTGAATCAGAGAGGTGCGGGGGGCTGCCATAATCGACATCCACATCGTTCATGCCCGGGGAACAGTGGGTTAACTGTCTTGCTCATGAGCAGAATTACTGATTTCTACCTTGTCAGCTCGATGATTCGATCCAGCAACCTTTCGGTTACTAGCCCAACGCTCTAACACAATTCTACCATGAAGGCCTGATTCACGCAGTCTCCCATGAACAGTTGATGTTGAGATGTGTCTGTTACTTGAACTCTGTGAAGCATTTATTTGGGCTGCAATCTGAGGTTCAGTTAACCCTCAGAACTCATCCTTTCCTGTGGTGGTCCTCATGAGAGCCAGGTTCATCATAGAGCTTGATGGTTTTTGCGACTGCACTTAAAGAAACTTTCAAAGTTATTGACATTTTCGGGATTGACTGACCTTCATGTCTTAAAGTAATGATGGACTGTCGTTTCTCTTTGCTTATTTGAGCTGCTCTTGCCTTAATATGGGCTTGGTCTTTTACCAAATAGGGCTATCTTCTGTATACCAACCCTACCTTGTCACAAGACAACTGATGGGCTCAAACGTATTAAGAAGGAAGGAAATTATATAGGATCGGTGTCCCGTCCTCGGGACGGTTGAGCTAAAGTAGGCTAATGTCATTAGCATGAGGTTGTAAGAAAATAGTAAAAATAAAGAAAAACCCTGGAATGAGTAGGTGTGTCCAAACTCTTGACTGATACTGTACATACACAGAAATAACACAGCATGTGTGCATCACAGGAGGTTGGTGGCACCTTAATTAGGGAGAACGGGCTCATGGTAATGTCAGGAATGGAATCAGTGGAATGGTATCATGGTTCTATGGTTCCAACATGGTTCCATGTGTTTGATACCATTTCATTCGATCCGTTCCAGCCATTGTTGTGAGCCGACCTCCACACAGCAGCCTCCACAGGTGTGTACATGTTTCTGCGAATAGCGCAGGTTAGAATATTGTACTCACCTGCCTGGAGTCCCCAACATTTGACAGTGGTCATGCCGTAAGGAACAGTTATTATGAGTCCCCTCAACTCCAATAGTCACTGCAGTCGTTTGGACACACCAACAAAGTATACTTGTTATAAACCAGTGTTTACCAACTCTAGTCCTCGAGTACCCCTCAACATGACATGTTGTGATTCTAAACCTGCACAAGCACACCGGATTCAACTAATAAAGGTAATTGATGATTAGTCGAGTAGTTTGTGATTAGAACAAAAAGGTTTGCTGTTAGGGGCAGGGTCGGATTAATGCAGGGGCTTACCGGGGCTGAAGCCCCTGGGCCCAGGCTTGTGGGGGGCCCAAGAGGCAGCAACAATTTTTATTTTTTTTACAAAAAATGAATTTATAAAATAATTGTTAAGGAAATATATACTGTATATATTATATATGTAGTATATATTTATATTTTTTCACTGCAACCGCCAACCACAGTAGGATTCAGTAGCCCGCTCTTAATGAGTGTAGACAGCCTGCTGCCACTCTGCTAATCATCAGATGGGGGGAGGAGAGGAGGCAGGGGGCCCACGTAAATAAATGTGACTGGTCAATAGTACAGGTCCACGTACAGGTCCACTCCTAGGTCGTACAATAAACCACCGACAGACATCTCAGTGGATGGTCAAAATTCAAAGTGTTTAGTGATCACTGGTCTTACACACCAGACATTCCTTGTCATGTGATTCAGTCAGAAAAATAACTGACTGGTGCACTAGTCTAAAAAGAAAGAATTCCCTGCCTGTATATGGTTTGGAAGGAGGTTGAAGATATTCCCTGTAGTAGAACACTGGACAGCCCAAACGGTGTTGGGGGGGTGGGGGCAACGGCCTAGACCAGGGCCCGGAGGAGGGACAAACAGAGGGCCAGGCACTGGGGGTAGACATCCTGCTGGAACTGCTGCTGACCCAGGGTCTCCCCATACATCTGGAGCTTGTCCTCAGACCCGTGTTTCATCCACACGGAGAGGCCCTCGTACAAGTGGCCTCGAGTATGCATCTGGGGAGAGGGGACAGTGTAGGAAGAATTCATGGAGGTCTCACACTCTGCATTTTGTTCCCAGGGGGGTTTAATACAAGAAGTACATATAGAATCGCTGATTTGGAGGATCTCTATCGAGCCACTTTTCTGTAGGTATGATACTTCTGTGGCATGTTGTTGTGTGGTCCTCACCTACTGTGCAGCTGTGGCTGCTGCAGAAGTGAGCCAGGTAGAGGTGTCCTACCAGAAATGCACTGTCACAATGCAGCCCTATGGCCCCAGAGAACGACGTGATCTACAGGGGAAAGACAGGAGCAGGGTTTGCTTGTTGTTTGTTTCTTGTGAGCTTTTGGAACAATTTCTTCTGTGATCCCCCGAAGGACCTTGTTCAGTCTGTCCTGCTTCTGAGAGAACTGCTCAGTTTCATTGCTCAGCTGGAAGGGAGAGAACAGCCACACACTGTCCCTCAGAACACACTGTCATAAGTAGACGTTTGGCTCCATCTGGGGGGATGTTTAAAAACTGTTCATTTCGGAGGATTACCTTTTGTATTTGTACAGTACAGTACAGCATTACATTCCACTAATCCCCTCTCAAACATAAAAATATTTACCTAATGAAGGCCAGTCTCTGATCCCACCAGAGGCACCAGACTGTTGACAGCAGCCAGAACCTCAGACAGTAGGATCTTGATCCAGGCAGCCAGAAGGCAGGGTTTGATGTCTTCAGCCTTACCGTGTGCGCAGGATGACAGGCCATGAACCACCTGCTCCAGAGTAAATTTCGTGATATCCAATTACGATCTTGTTTCATCGCTGCAACTCCCCAACAGGTTCGGGAGAGGTGAAGGTCAAGTCATGTGTCCTCCCAAACAACCTGCCATGCCGTGTTTCTTAACACCCGCACGCTTAACCCAGAATCCAGCCGCATCAATGTGTCGGAGCAAACACCTTTCAACTGATGATCGAAGTCAGCCTGCAGGCACCCTTCCCACCACAAGGAGTCGCTAGAGTGCGGTGAGCCTAGTAAAGCCGCTCCCGGCCAAAACCGCCTCCAACCCGGACGACACTGGGCCAATTGTGCACTGCCCTATGGGACTCCCAGTCACGGCCTGTTGTGACACAGCATGGGATCAAACCCCAGGCTGTAGTGATACAGCAACACTGCAATGCAGTGCCTTAGACCGCTGCACCACTCGGAAGGCCCAGCCAGTAAGATCCAGGGTACCACCCCACACCTGCTACAGAGTAGGCCAAGACCAAGGGAGGGAGGGAAGGAATCAAGGAAGGAGAGCATCCTGACATTTACTAATGCAGAAATAATGATTTATAAAAGGTGAGCAGACTATTAAAAAATATGATCTATTAACCTTATAAATGATTTATTAAAGGGCAAAACAAAAATTCCAGTAAAACAGCAGTGATTGACAACGTTATTGGTAATAAATAATATTTGTATGACTACTATGAAGATTTGGGACATACCTTCTACAGTATGCGAGCCTGGCTGCTGCTGTCCCCCTAGGGCCTCCAGCAGCTTGTCCAGGGTGAGGGTACCACATGGGCCCTGTGTTCTGTCTGTCCACTACCACTCAGGGCCCCCAGAACCAGGCCCACCTCACAGCCCGCACTGAGGGAGAAGGGGAGGAGAGGAGGAGGGGAAGGGAACATATTAGGGAGTACATTGTTGAAGGCTTCCCTCAAACAAAAATTCACTTGTACTGTTGAATAAATAAATTAACACCCAAAGCCACTCAACGTCACAATACTAACAATCATCATAACATAACAAAAACAAAACAAAACAGACACATCACATCTCAAGAGTCATTTCTGACAAACACAACAAACCACCCCCTCTCCACACCCTCCGTCCCATGGCAGACCCCCCTACCTGAGCCTCTCCTGGTGCAGGCATGACAGCAGCATCCCAGGGCCAGAATGGAACAGGACGGCCTAGGGCGAGTGTCTGTGTTGGGCGAGCCGGGAAGCCCTGCCCTCAGGGTGGCTAGGACCTGGGGCACACTGTCTTTGTGCCAGGCCACCAGCACGGGCACCACCAGGGACAGGAGTGGGCGATGGCACTGCCTGTGTTCTTTTCTGAGTACGACTGCTGAGATGGGAGGGATGGGAGAATGTTATACTTCGATAATACATCTTCTCTTTTTATTTATTTATTTTTTTATTTTTTTACAACTAACAATACATATAAAGCCTCTCCAGCCAGACAAAATTATATGCATTAAAACTATAGAGCATAAAATATTTTTTCTATAGCCTCTAGATGTCAATAGTATTTTGTTTTATTCCTATAGTGAATAATATAGCAAGATTTATGTGATTGAGTGACGTCTCAATAAGGCTTATAGGAGAGCTAGGTTGTTGTTGTACAGTGCTGACTTGCAGGAACCAGGGGAAGACTTGTCCTCTGGGCTTGTAACCCCTGCTGACGATACTGCGGAGAGTGTCCTGGACCAAGGCCAGCCAGGTGGATGGGGCCAGGATCTCAGGACACACCTACAGCACACAACACAGGAGGGAGAGAGTTACAGCAACACCCAGTGAGAAAAGCAGTCTTGCTTCAGTTCATACATGGAATGATGAGGTAAAACAATAGATTCCTTCTGGTTTGTGTCACACCCTGATCAGTTTCACATGT
The DNA here is from genome assembly GCF_045791955.1 of Oncorhynchus clarkii lewisi. Classification (NCBI taxonomy): domain Eukaryota; kingdom Metazoa; phylum Chordata; class Actinopteri; order Salmoniformes; family Salmonidae; genus Oncorhynchus; species Oncorhynchus clarkii. Next base: position 39,692,525 of record NC_092167.1, on the reverse strand, counting down.
CCTTGTGTTATTGTCTCCACCCCCTCCAGGTGTCGCTTGTTATCCCTGGTGTATATATCCCTGTGTTTCCAGTCTCTCTGTGCCAGTTCGTCTTGCATGTTCCAAGTCAACCGGCGTGCTTTTCCCGTGATCCTGCCTTTTTCTATTCTCTTTAACTAGTCGTCCCGGTTTTGACCATTGCTTGTTTTCTGGACTCTGTACACGCCTGCCTGACCATTCTGCCTAACCTGACCTTGAGCCTGAATTACTTGGTTGTTTTTTCTTCAAATTCATTATACAAGCACCACTAGGCACTATTCAGAACTAGTATGCCTTGACACCACATCATTTACCCCTTGACACCACATAATTTACCCCTTGACACCACATCATTTACCCCTTGACACCACATCATTCCCTTTGACACCACATCATTTACCCCTTGACACCACATCATACCCCTTGACACCACATCATACCCCTTGACACCACATCATGTACCCCTTGACACCACATCATACCCCTTGACACCACATCATTTACCCCTTGACACCACATCATTTACCCCTTGACACCACATACTTTACCCCTTGACACCACATCATACCCCTTGACACCACATAATTTACCCCTTGACACCACATAATTTACCCCTTGACACCACATCATACCCCTTGACACCACATAATTTACCCCTTGACACCACATCATACCCCTTGATACCACATCATTTACCCCTTGACACCACATAATTTACCCCTTGACACCACATCATACCCCTTGACACCACATCATTTACCCCTTGACACCACATCATACCCCTTGACACCACATCATTTACCCCTTGACACCACATAATTTACCCCTTGACACCACATCATTTACCCCTTGACACCACATCATACCCCTTGACACCACATCATACCCCTTGACACCACATCATTTACCCCTTGACACCACATCATTTACCCCTTGACACCACATCATTTACCCCTTGACACCACATCATTTACCCCTTGACACCACATCATTTGCCCCTTGATACCACATCATACCCCTTGACACCACATAATTTACCCCTTGACACCACATAATTTACCCCTTGACACCACATGATACCCCTTGACACCACATAATTTACCCCTTGACACCACATCATACCCCTTGACACCACATAATTTACCCCTTGACACCACATCATTTACCCCTTGACACCACATCATTTACCCCTTGACACCACATGATACCCCTTGACACCACATCATACCCCTTGACACCACATCATTTACCCCTTGACACCACATGATACCCCTTGACACCACATCATTTACCCCTTGACACCACATCATTTACCCCTTGACACCACATCATACCCCTTGACACCACATCATACCCCTTGACACCACATAATTTCCTAGTAAATAACAGGTAAGTACCGGTGCTGTAAAATACAATGCTCCCATAACGTGTGGAGTATGTTCTTCCCCAAGCCCTCCCTCTGTGTCAGTGAGCAGGTTGCTCTTGTACTTGTCCAGCACCGCAACCAGACCACTCAGAGCCAAGATAGAGAGATTCCCTGCACCATCGGACTGCCCCTGTTGCCACGAAGACACAGGTGTAGCACCGGATGACCATGACAACCGTAGCAGGACTGATCGCCCTCGTCAACCATACAGCTTGGCTATGGGCCAGTGCTCTTCCATCATTGTGTTGTATTAACCCACCTGGTCCAACTAATCAAGGGTTTGAAGGATGGCATTCGCCCAGTCTAGAATAGCCCCACTGTTTGGTTGAGACCAAATGTATAAACAATAGACAAACAACTGGTGAAATCACCAAGCATAATTGTAACGTTGTTTTTTCTTCAAATTCATTATACAAGCACCACTAGGCACTATTCAGAACTAGTATGCCTTGACACCACATCATTTACCCCTTGACACCACATAATTTACCCCTTGACACCACATCATTTACCCCTTGACACCACATCATTCCCTTTGACACCACATCATTTACCCCTTGACACCACATCATACCCCTTGACACCACATCATACCCCTTGACACCACATCATGTACCCCTTGACACCACATCATACCCCTTGACACCACATCATTTACCCCTTGACACCACATCATTTACCCCTTGACACCACATACTTTACCCCTTGACACCACATCATACCCCTTGACACCACATAATGTACCCCTTGACACCACATAATTTACCCCTTGACACCACATCATACCCCTTGACACCACATAATTTACCCCTTGACACCACATCATACCCCTTGATACCACATCATTTACCCCTTGACACCACATAATTTACCCCTTGACACCACATCATACCCCTTGACACCACATCATTTACCCCTTGACACCACATCATACCCCTTGACACCACATCATTTACCCCTTGACACCACATAATTTACCCCTTGACACCACATCATTTACCCCTTGACACCACATCATACCCCTTGACACCACATCATACCCCTTGACACCACATCATTTACCCCTTGACACCACATCATTTACCCCTTGACACCACATCATTTACCCCTTGACACCACATCATTTACCCCTTGACACCACATCATTTGCCCCTTGATACCACATCATACCCCTTGACACCACATAATTTACCCCTTGACACCACATAATTTACCCCTTGACACCACATGATACCCCTTGACACCACATAATTTACCCCTTGACACCACATCATACCCCTTGACACCACATAATTTACCCCTTGACACCACATCATTTACCCCTTGACACCACATCATTTACCCCTTGACACCACATGATACCCCTTGACACCACATCATACCCCTTGACACCACATCATTTACCCCTTGACACCACATGATACCCCTTGACACCACATCATTTACCCCTTGACACCACATCATTTACCCCTTGACACCACATCATACCCCTTGACACCACATCATACCCCTTGACACCACATAATTTCCTAGTAAATAACAGGTAAGTACCGGTGCTGTAAAATACAATGCTCCCATAACGTGTGGAGTATGTTCTTCCCCAAGCCCTCCCTCTGTGTCAGTGGGCAGGTTGCTCTTGTACTTGTCCAGCACCGCAACCAGACCACTCAGAGCCAAGATAGAGAGATTCCCTGCACCATCGGACTGCCCCTGTTGCCACGAAGACACAGGTGTAGCACCGGATGACCATGACAACCGTAGCAGGACTGATCGCCCTCGTCAACCATACAGCTTGGCTATGGGCCAGTGCTCTTCCATCATTGTGTTGTATTAACCCACCTGGTCCAACTAATCAAGGGTTTGAAGGATGGCATTCGCCCAGTCTAGAATAGTCCCACTGTTTGGTTGAGACCAAATGTATAAACAATAGACAAACAACTGGTGAAATCACCAAGCATAATTGTAACGTTAATATCATTGCAAAAAGTTACATTGTGAATGCAAACATCTGAAACACAGTTTGAAATTCAATGGCAATGTCAATTACACAATGGCAGTGCCAAGGAGACAAACGGGGGACAGACTCACTTTGCCACAGATTTGACAACATCGGTCAGCTGTGTAGAGGGAGAGAGAGAGCAAAGGGATAGAGGGAGAGAGAGAGGGAGGGGATAGATGGAAGGGATAAAGGAAGAGAGAGGGAGGGGATAGAGGGAGGGGAGAGAGAGGGAATAGAGGGAGAGAGAGGGGATAGAGGGAGTAGATAATAGAGGGAGAGAGGGAGTGAGAGGAAGGGGATATAGGGAGATAAATGGGGAGAGAAGGAGAGAGAGGGAGGGGATAGACGGAGAGAGAGGGAGGGGATAGAGGGAGGGAGGGGATAGAGGGAGAGATGGAGGGAGGGGATAGAGGGAGCGAGAGAGGGGATATAGGGAGAAAAGAGGGGGCAGAAGACAAGGAGGATAGAGGAGGATAATTTAGAGTCTATTGCTGGATGGAGGGGGGGATGGGGGGACATTTCATCTCCTCATGCCTGATTTCTGATCACACACACACACACACACACACACACACACACACACACACACACACACACACACACACACACACACACACACACACACACACACACACTGTCTCTTTTCATCAGAGCACAGAACATCACTCACATGGCTGGGTGAAATGGCGGATGTCTGCCCCAGTGAGAGCATCCACTAACCCCGATGTTCCTGCTGGAATGTGTGTGTGTGTGTGTGTGTATGCATATACAGTGTATATGTACACATATCGTATAGGAATGAGCGTGTGTGTGTGTGTGTGTGCCCACACACATTCACATGCACACAGTAGATGGATGTGTTGCTTGGCACATGATGCACAGAGCCTTCCTGTCTCTACCATGCGCTGTGTCTTGGCCAGCCAGTCATTCAATCACCAGTCTAGAGAGCTTAGACAGTGGATCATCTGGGCTTGAGTTAAAGGGTGGGGCTCTACACCATGGGGTGAGGAGTGCAGGCCAGGGTTAGTACAGTGTGTGTGTCCCATGTGCCCTGGTCAAAAATAGTGCACTATATAAGTTATCAGTTATCTTTCTGGAAGAATCTGCGCTGCACATTTTCCTCATATCACAGTGCCAGCCATAAATAGTAAAAAAGTGGTCCTGGGTGACTCAGTTGGTAGCGCGTGGTGCTTGCAATGTCAGGATCGTGGGTTCAAGTCCCAACCATACGAAAAATGTATGCAAGCATTAATGTAAGTTGCTCTGGGTGAAACTGTATGCAACAACTATACAAACTATTGTCAATCTTGTAATGTAATTCAGTGACAGAAACGAGTAAATATATTTTGACCAGGTATTTGTGTTTTCCCCAGCAGTAAAGGGCAGAGTAATCTATGTTAAGAGCTGAGATGTTTTTGATTATAGGGAGAGGGATGAAATGACAAGGCTTTATGGTGGAGGCCACAGAGGAAGTGATTCAGAAAATGACCATATCCACAAAGGTCAAGTCAGCCCCTGTTCTTCTGTAGTTTTAAATAGGTCACAGTCTGCTGCAGGGACCAATGAAATGTGCTCTGTTGGAAGATGGGCTACATTATAGTGGAATATAATGGCATGTTTAAAGACAGGTGTGTGTGTGTGTGTGGTTTCATGTGTGCTGTTCTTCTTTAGTTATCTCATTATATTACAGCTCAATGGGGAATACTGTAGGTATTATGGTCACTTGCTCCTAAATTTTCCCTGGATGGTTGTGTGTGTGTGTGTGTGTGTGTGTGTGTGTGTGTGTGTGTTTGCGTGTGTGTGTGTGTGTGTGTGTGTGTGTGTGTGTGTGTGTGTGTGTGTGTGTGCGTGTGTGTGTGTGTACCAGAGCCAGGCACAGTGTTGTTGGTACTGCAGCTCTGGACTCCCGTTCTGCTGCATCTCCAGCTCCGCCCGACTACCCTAATGAACACGGTCACAGCAACTATGACCACACAGCAACCACATACACACAACAAGCATAACCGCACAGCAAACATAGAATTAGGAATTAGAATGCAAGAATGGACATGAACCTTCTTATGATGGGATAAAGGCCAGCCATTTGGGACAGGGGGCTGGTCAACCATGGTTTGCCAATGCTGTGATAAAATATTGTGTAAAATAATGAATTTGAAGAATTTATCTGCACTGTATGTTTTGTAGTTAGCGAGCCATGCAGTTTTAGAGGAATGGGTGGTAGGTAGACTAGCGGTTAAGAGCATAGGGCCAGTATCCTCGAGCTAACTAGGTGAAAAATATGCCGGTGTGCCCTTGAGCAAGGCACTCAACCCTAATTGCTCCTGTAAGTCACCCTGGATAAGAGCGTCTGCTAAATGACTCAAATGTCAATAATTCTATTCGCATGTGTAAAATATGTCATGCTGTTTGCTTAGCAAGTACCACAATCGTCCGATACCCTGCGAGCATGTGACTCCTCCTCTGAGGCATCTCACCAGGTGGTGCCATGTGAAAAGAACATCTAGCTATTCACTGGCTCAAGAGGGGACACTTCGGGCTGGGGAGTAAGTATCACACATCCCCACGTGCTCCACATGTACACGTTAGATGTATGCATGTGATATGCCATACTGCCAGTATGTCAATCACAGGAGGTTGGTGGCACCTTAATTGGGGAGGATGGGCTCGTGGTAATGGCTGGAGCGGAATGGTACACCAAACACGGGGTTTCCGTGTGTCTGATACTATTCCATTCGCTCCGTTCCAGCCACTTATTATGAGCCGTCCTCCTTTCAGCAGCCTCCACTTATGCCAACATTCCATTCAAACAATGCAGTCAAGCCACAGCAGTACACTGGCTAAAATCAGTGGATGATGGGATTTAGACAAGTTGTAAATGCAACAAGTACTGATATTGTATCACATGATAGCACTCTCAGCTTTCCACGAAAACAAACATTTAGACATTTATAGACAGTTTACATGTATTATAGAAACTATCTATACAAAAAATGGATATAAAACATGTATAAACTGCTATATGACAATATTTTAGATTGACAATAATTCTATTACACAATTTCTGATATATATCACATGCCTTACTTTTATTTTCCTACATAAGTAAAATCAGGATTATGCCTCTACTGCCATTCATTCCAATTAGACTGGTATGGATTTCTCTCTGACCAATATGGCTACCATTTTCACCCCATCCTGGAACGTTTAGGGTTGATGACATAGCCCCTCAAGTAATTTAATAGGATCTGTATGACAGCAACATGATCGCAAATCAACCGTACTCATACTGCAACCATGACCATAAACTGAACAGCAAACTCAGATAAACAGAAAGACATGCAAGCATTCATACGACACACACACACACATCTGTAGGATGGCGTGATTAGCTCGCCTCCTGACACCTCGCCAGGCCGGTGATAGGAGACGGGCACGATGCCACTCTGAAGGCTGAATTGTCATCCCACACAAAAACACTCTTTGGTGTAGAGTTTTTATGGAAGGCGTTTTGCCTGGCTAGTGGAAGCCTGTATGTACACAAACTCATTTAGAAAATAAACTCTCATATAGAAAACACCGTTTGTGGAGCATGTTGAGGATGCTTTAGACTGTTACTGTAGCGTACAACCAACTGTCAATTTGAAACATGGCTGTTGGGTACATCACAGGTGGTCACCAGATGAAACCTCTGGAAGTGTGTACAGATGTAGGATCTACATTTGAACACCCTGTTGCAGGATAACTTTCCTGCAATGCAGGACATTTAAAACCTGAGATTTAAAAAGGCGTATGAAGTTTGTAATTTCTACTTTGAAAATTCAGACTTGATGTCCCCTTACAAAAAATGTATCAACCCCTACAAACATGTCCCTTAATTACAATCCACGGAATAATTATATTCCTGTTGCTGCAGGATTATTTTCCTGCTGTAGCAAACGGGCTCAAATTAAGATAATACATCTGAAGAAATGGTCAGGTTACTTTCCTCAAGAGAACCAAATCTCTCAGGCATGGACATGACAGACAGCCACTGATGATGGCAGAGGGATGGAGAGAAAGAGAGACAGCTGACAAATACAAACTGAAAAAGTAAAGGCAGCAGAAAAAGAAGAAAGATTGAATGTGAGTAGACAGAGAGAGCATGAGCGAAGGAAAGAGAGAGGAAATATGAGCTGGATGGGGAAAAATGGAAAGGTGTCTACACAGAGAGAGAGAGAGAGAGGGACAGAGGAGAGCTCGCATCGTGAAAGATAGTGGCTAACACAGCGTTCCCCAAACTCGGTCCTGGGGACCCCAAGGCATGCAATTTTTTTGCCCTAGCACTACACATGTGATTCAAATACTCCGATGGTTATTTGAATCAGATGTGTAGCGCTAGGGCAAAAAAACTAAACGTGAGGGCCTCCTGGGTGGCGCAGTGGTTAAGGGCGCTGTACTGCAGCGCCAGCTGTGCCACCAGAGACTCTGGGTTAGCGCCCAGGCTCTGTCGTAACCGGCCACGACCGGGAGGTCCGAGGGGCGATGCACAATTGGTCTAGTGTCGTCCGGGTTAGGGAGGGGTTGGCCGGTAGGGATATCTTTGTGTCATCGCGTACCAGCGACTCCTGTGGCGGGCCGGGCGCAGTGCACGCTAACCAAGGTTGCCCGGTGCATGGTGTTTCCTCCGACACATTGGTGCGGCTGGCCGGGTTGGATGCGCGCTGTGTTAAGAAGCAGTGCGGCTTGGTTGGGTTGTGTATCGGAGGACGCATGACTTTCAACCTTCTGTCTCTCCCGAGCCCGTACGGGAGTTGTAGCGATGAGACAAGACAGTAGCTACTAAAAACAATTGGATACCACGAAATTGGGGAGAAAACGGGTTAAAATTAAAAAACGTAAAAAAAAACTAAACGTGCAACAAGGGGGGCCCAGGACCGAGTTTGGAAAACCATGGGCTAACATCTGCTGGTAGCTCCTCCCCCTGCTGAGGAGGAAGCAGTTGATTGGTTGTCGGTCTGGACAGGCAGGTCATAGGAAAGAAGGAGGCCGGCTGGAACATACAAACATTAATCACATAAACCTTAATTTGCAGAAAACCTAGCTAACCTGGTCCTAGTCAAATAAATGTTCAATATTCATTTGAGAAATGTTACCTTTATTTTCATGAACAGTATACTAAATGCATAGTAAATCATGCAGTCAATAATAGTTTATTTTGCATACATTTAACTGACTGGATGATTCACAATTTTTATAACTGTATCCTTATATTTCAATTCAGGTGACTTCATTGAGATCTTATCGAACCTCTCTCTTTGCGGGTGTACGTGTGTTCCTTCCTACCTGCCAGGCTTGAGACCAGGCTGTAGGTTTTCAGCATGAAGCCTAGGATCCCCGCTACGGTTTTCCCCTGGTCTGACCGGAGGCTGCCCCCTGTCAGGGCAGAGCGGTACACCCTGCGGAGCACCTGGCCCATTCACCAGGTATGTCAGGATGAGCTCAAGTGCGCGAGCTGGAAGCCTCAATCAAATACTATTTAAACTCAGGCCTATATAATGGACGTCATAATGGATGTCCCCAGCCAGTGTAAGACCAGGGAAGAGTGTTCACAGTTTCACACACAATGGGAGACTATGGTGTAAACAAACACACTTTATTTTAATGAGGCAGAGAAGGGAAGAGATGGGAAAGAGTGGCCGGGGGCATATGTGGACAAAGCAAGTCGGCAGAAGGACATTGAGTGTTGGTTTACTTTTAAGAATTCCTTATCGTTTAATATAAATGACACGCTTCATTAAATTACATTGGAGCAGGCAACTGGAGATGGGGTAGAATTTGGCAAAAGCGGCTGTCTCGAAGGATCGGGACGAATTTCTGATTTATTTGAGTCAACTGCTCTGTGGTGTTGCGTTTCAGCACAGAGACCGTCCTTGGTGAGTATTGCTGAATAGTTTCACACAGAATACTTTAAATACCGTATTGAATCGAGTTCCCGAAACCCCAAAAGTTGGCACGGTGCTCGATACTGCCGCTGTAGCGTGTATTACAGGACTGACATCAGCTATCTTACTTCAGCTATACCACGCCAGGTTGCCTAGCGGTTAGTGCGTTGGGCCAGTAACTGAAAGGTCACCAGTTCAAATATCCGAGCCGACAAGATAAAACATCTGTCGATGTGCCATTGAGCAAGGCACTTAACCCTAATTTGCTCCAGGGGTGCTGTAATACTTTGGCTGACCCAGTAAAACAACACATTTCACAGCACCTACCAGGTGTATGTGACAATCATTTTTAGTTATTTTTTTTCATCTTTTCTTTTTCATTATATGACTTTATCTGCTTATTGACTTTTTAAACTTGAAAGGAGAAAGAACCAAGGTAGTAAGAGATGTGGGATATATTGGACAGGTACAGGTACTACCAGATACTTCTACCTGGTAGGACTCAGAGGGATGTTAGGCCAAGGAGCCTTCTTTCTCCTTCTCTTTCCCCTGTTCCTCCACCTCACTTTCGGGAAGCTTTCTGACCGGCCTGGCCTATCAGGGAGACAAACCAGCATACCAAACACGATTGGCTAAAAATATGAAGACAAAACAGCATAGCAAGACTCGATGGGCAAAATATTTGACATGTTCTTTTAGCTAAATTCCTATCTATCGAGACTTGGAAGGAAGCAGAACGTCAACACTATAACGTTGCTGGATGGTTGAATGTGTTGTCTCACTTGCTTGGGGAGGTGAAGGAGTGTGTGTGCTGCCTCTGGGAACTCTGAAGTCTTGTAGCCATAACTGGCTACCTTAGAGTCCTGGAACACACACAAACGTGTCAATGTTGTGTGTCTGTAACATGAGTGTAGTGAAAAAACTGTGTATGAAAAATGTATGCTGATTTCTCTGGTTTCACCAACCTTGTTGAGAGCAAAGCCCCGGAGAAAGCTAACCACCTGTCTTTGAGTTTCTGTAGGGTGACAAACCAATGAGTATGGTTACATGCACACAATAATGCGATTACTGTGCATAGTCAGTTCGATTAAAAGGTTTACATGCTTTGCAAGAAGAACGATTCCCCTAATAACCCTTTTTACATGGACACATCTGACATCAGATTACCTGATGGCACTCTGATAAATGCCCAAAAATTGCCAATCAAAATAAACGTTCCACCACAGCGAACATACCATTTTTGGGAAGCATATTTGATTCTGATTTCGGGACATATAAAGTTTGTATGTGAGGCCTACCTTGACTACGCTACACTCAGTTGTTCCGAACTCACTTCCCTTTTTATTAAGAGGGAGGCTCTCGGCTGGTGCTAGCATATGCCCAGATCAAATACACCGCTGGAACACCGATTAAGGTGTTTACATGTCCTAAAAATTCAAAAGACTGCTCAGAAAACCAGGTGTTTTAATCGGTGTATGCTTACTTCAATATTCACTTTACCCCGATTAAGATAAGCAGACTAATGCATAATCTGCCTACTACAATAATCCTTTTAATATCAAATTATTAATGTGCATGAAAATGTCTTGGTCTGAGGTTCGGGTGTTGCTTAAATCTATTTCAAATGCACTACATTCATAAGAAACCATTTTGACCATTTAGAGTGGTACGGTACCTCATACTCTGAGAAGACAGTGGAGGGTTTAGGGAGAACACTGAGGAGACAGTGGAGGGTTTAGGGAGAACACTGAGGAGACAGTGGAGGGTTTAGGGAGAACACTGAGGAGACAGTGGAGGGTTTAGGGAGAACACTGAGGAGACAGTGGAGCATTTAGGGTGAACACTGAAGAGACAGTGGAGGGTTTAGGGAGAACACTGAGGGGACAGTGGAGGGAACACACAACTGACACAGCCACACACACGTCAGAGGAGAATACCACACACACAAACACACTCACACACACTCACACACACACACACACACACACACACACACACACACACACACACACACACACACACACACACACACACACACACACACGACAACCATGACACTTTTCAAAGACACTCATGCATGAATTAGTATACATGAAAGCAGGCTCTCTTGGCAGGCTTTGCATCTTATTCAATGAAAGACAATGATGCAAACCTGAGTAATGTATTCCTCAGCATGTTTACACACTCAAACTCAGTCTCTCTTTCACACACACTCACATTTTTCTTTACCTCGCATTATATTTTTACACTTTAGCATTTGTGCTAAACTGATAATGGAGCCAAATTGAGTGTTTGATCAGAATATATGTCAATTGACCACAGTACAAACATATAATTTCCAGCATGAGACATTCAAAACCCCATCATTTCTTTAGCTGGAGGTCTTCTATAAAACTGAGGGCTGTCTTTTGACGTACTAGTTATATCAGATAAAAGTATGTAATTTCCCACTGCATTGAGGATATCCCCCTGTGTCTGGGGATACGACGAAGTACCTTGTGGGTCCCAAGGTTTGGCAGCGAGTAGAGCACAGCGTGGAACAAGTCTGGGTCTCACTCCTTCCCCAGCTTAAACAACAGAGAGAGAGAGAGAGAGGGAGAGGGAGAGGGAGAGAGAGAGAGAGCGAGAGAGAGAGAGAGAGAAAGCAAAAGAGAGAAAGATGGGAAAGAGGAAGAGAGAGAATGTGAGTGAGACAGACAGACAGACAGACAGACAGACAGACAGACAGACAGACAGACAGACAGACAGACAGGAGGGCATGCCAACCTGAAATACTTTTTTATTGTATGGGGGAGAGAGGGAGTAAATGGGGGGTAACATTTCTACTTTCTTGCCGAGGTCTTCGCACATCATTACGGGCCGCACTAAGCTGCACACTGTCACACCCGATCCATCTGGCCCGCCGCCCCCGCACAGGGAAAGGAAGTGGCGAAGGAATCGTCAGGCTTTGAACTTCGAAAGTTGTGTTCCAGCACTGGTGTAACCCCGCCCCCTCTCTCTCTCTCTCTCTCTCTCTCTCTCTCTTTCTCTCTCAAGGAGCTCCCTGTTCTTTCCTTTCTTAGAGTTACTCTCTTTCTGTTTTCCTGTCTCTCACTCTTTCTCTCTCTCAAGGAGCTTCTTAATCCTTCCTTCCTTTCTATCTCACTCACTCACTTTTTGTCTCTCTCACCCTTCTCCCTCCCTCTCTCTCTTTCTCTCTCCCACTCTCTCTCTCATTCCTTCCTTCAAACCTCTCACAGACAGACAGACAGACAGACAGACAGACAGACAGACAGACAGACAGACAGACAGACAGACAGACAGACAGGCAGACAGGCAGGCAGACAGGCAGGCAGACAGGCAGGCAGACAGAGAGTTGTACTATAGCAGAGTCTTTCCCTGGAGGCTCTTGCCATTCCAAGACTCCTAACTAAGCTCTCTCTCTCTCCCTCCCACAAATCCTGACATACGTGTAGGGCCTTGGGGGCAGAACAACCCAAGCCAAATTAGTGTCAGTTCTAGTGGAGGTATCATCCTCCCATGCCAAGACAAGAGAATATGGAAAGGAAACTAAAGGAAAATGAAGCCGTTTGTCATAGAACACAAACAGGATTTACAACTTCAACTTGTATAACTGCTTTTGTTTCATATCCTTCAATAATATATACAGTACCAGTCAAAAGTTTGGACACAACATATATTTTATATTTTATATTCTTCAAAGTAGCCACCCTTTGCCTTGATGACAGCTTTGAAGATTCTTGGCATTCTCTCAACCAGCTTTGTGAGGAATGCTTTTCCAACAGTCTTGAAGTTCCCACATTTGCTAAGCACTTGTTGGCTGCTTTTTCTTTACTCTGCGGTCCAACTCATCCCAAACCATCTCAATTGTGATGAGGTTGGGTGATTATTGAGGCCAGGTCCTCTGATGCAGCACTCCATCACTCTCCTTCTTGGTCAAATAGCCCAGATGGGATGGTGTATCACTGCAGAATGCTGGGATATCTATTGCTGGTTAAGTGCTTTGAATTATAAATAAATCACTGACAGTGTCACCAGCAAAGCACCCCCACACCATCACACCTCCTACTCCATGCTTCATGGTGGGAACTACACATGCGGACATCATCCATTCACCTACTCTGCGTCTCACAAAGACACGATGGTTGGAACCAAAAATCTAAAATCTGGACTCATCAGACCATAGGACAGATTTCCACCGGTTTAATTTCCATTGATAATGTTTCTTGGTCCAAGCAAGTCTCTTCTTCTTATTGATGCCCTTTAGTTGTGGTTTCTTTGCAGCAATTTGACCATGAAGGCCTTATTCACAATTGGCCATAATATGGACTTGGTCTTTTACCAAATAGGGCTATCTTCTGTATACCCCCTACCTTGTCACAACACAACTGATTGGCTCAAATGCATTAAGAAGGAAAGAAATTCCACACATGTACTTTTAACAAGGCACACCTGATAACTGAAATTTATTCCAGGTGACTATCTCATGACGCCGATTGAAAGAATGCCAAGAGTGTGCAAAGCTGTCATCAAGGCAAAGGGTGGCTACTTTGAAGAATGTAAAATCTAAAAATGTTTAACACTTTTTTGGTTACCACATGATTCCATATGTGCTATTTCATAGTTTTGATGTCTTCACTAATTATTCTACAATGTAGAACAATCCTGGAATGAGTAGGTATGTCCAAACCATTGACTGGTACTATATATATAAAATAATACAATCAGGACAAATGAGGTAATGCACACATGTCCAACATACAGCCATACAGTAACGTGCAGGGCTGCCAAACAGCAGTCCCTAGGGTCAAATGTGGCCAGACAGAAACTGTGGCCAGATAGAATGTACACAACTCAAAAAGCAATGAGCTATGCCAAACTGGCAGCGGCGAGTTACAAAAATACGCTGCACATATTTGCGTGTTTTTGCTACGTGGAACGTGGAACGTCCTTGCCTTCTTGTGTTGCGTACGTAAGGTATAGATTAGGCTTAATACCAACCTCTGGAATGGGATTGCTCAGTGGTTCTCTCCTAAAGTCATATAGCCCCTCCTACCCCCAACAGCTGTTCTAACCTCTGAACTGAGACAGTGCAGGATTAACTCCTTGAGTCCTGCGGGAGGCATGTGTAACCCTCACCCCTCCCTGTGCCCCCCATTAACAGGGTTGTAACCTCTGACCATTCCCCATGGATCGCAGTGCTCCTTCTTTTGAACCATTCATGATTTGACCAATTAACATGGTCTTATGGACACCATGGTGTGATGAAGAATACCCCTTACCACTTAGAACAAATTGGATGTATTGGATTGATAGTATTCTGCATTACTCTCAGTGTGCCTACCATTCTTCACTTTCATCACTACTATACATGTTTTTATGCCATGTCTCCACCTAACTCTGTTGGCCCCTGGTTTGGGAGAATTTTTGTTAAATTGGTTTCATCCGCGCTAGTGAGGAAGCCATGGAGTAGATCACGTTTTTCCGAGCTCCTGCTGAAATGGCATTTATTTAAAACTTTCTTTGCACTTTGACCCAAAAAGAACTAGGAAACACAGCCTTTGAATGACGTGCTTTACTTTGTTCAACTTTTATTTTTGTTTTAATGCTTAAATGGCACATAACCTGCAAAAGTTTAAATTCAGCGGAGTCACTGGAAAAAGAGAAAACACTTGGCCCAAGACGAAGAGCTCGAGTTCTTCAACAAGTGGGAGCAGCGGCTCCTCCCCTCGGGGCTCGGTGAAAAAATGAACACAGAGGATTTGAAGGCCGAGATTCTTGCTGCCCTCAGAGCGGACATTTAATCTATGCTCAAGTCGGAACTCAAGGAGGCACTCAGTGAGGACTTTAATTTTATTAAGTCGGAGTTACAAGCAGTCAAGAATGAACTTGGAAAGCATACAGCAATAGTTCGTACTGAACTGGATACAGTTAAGAAAACTGTCTCCGACATGGAACAATCAGTCAGCATGCTCAGACGACACGACTACGCTACATACCACGGTTAAGAAGCTTGAAACTGATGTGGCTAGCCTTAAGGAACAATGCATACATTTACAAGGTCATATGCGAAGATCCAATATCAGGACCATGGGGTTAGCTGAGGACCCGGGCTCAAGTTCCACTTCATCAGTCTCAAAGTTAATGAAGGAAGCCCTCAATTTGGATAAAGACATCCTTGTAGACCGCTCACATCGGGGCTCTCAAGCAAGAAAGCCAGGCAGAAAATCTTGTGTCATTGTGGGTAAACTACACTGCTATCAAGACTGTATTGATGTTTTTTGTGGTGCCAGAGAATTTGGCCCACTTCGATGCAATGGAGCATCCATCTCCATTTCCCAGACGATGTCCCCAGCGTTGCTCGTGACCGTGCTGCTTTCAATGATGACAAGAGTCTGCTCCGTGGAAGAACCGACGTTCGGTGTGGTGTAGCCTTTCCTGCACGGCGTCCGTATAATATACAACGGCACCGAGAAAAGTTCCAAGACCCCCATAAGGCAATGACCTTCGTAAAGGCGAACATTCTACTGAGGTCGGACGAAGCAAATGGCTGAATGTTTGCCTATTTGGCGATTACGGTAATGGACGAATGTGTCTACCACTGCAGACTCAGTCTCTCTTTTGTAGATACGGTATAGCTTTGCCAGTGGCATCAGTTGATATTGTTATTATTAAGTAATGTTAGTGCCTTAGTTCTGGTGAGTCAATTCTCCTTTTGTTTTAATGTTTTATTTCATTACCATGAAGCTGCTCATTTCTCTTTATGGATGGTACCAGTATCCAGGGTAGATAAAGCACGGTTCTATTTTTAGGTTACATCATTTCTTTAAAGACGTTGCCGCTAATTTAGTGGTATTGCTGTAAGATGTGATTTATAAAATGTTTTATACTTTATTTTAAAACAGCCTAGTTTTGGGTTGTAAATAAATATTTATTGTTTATTTATTATGCACTTGTTTTAAATCCTATTTCAGTCGGGCTCTCTACTCGATAGGTCTAGTGTTCCCCACTACAAGCGCATTATGTGTGGATTTCTTTGCATGGGGATTAGCTGTTACCTTGTTCTTCTAGGTGATCAGGATGAGTTTTATTTTTCATACCAGACTTCATTTTTTGGGTTTATTTGCTATTTTTTGAAAAAAATGTAATGGCTCAGTTATTGTAATATGGCCTCTATCCTTTTCCCACCTGACTTTACATGGCTAGACCTAATATCATGAGATAGACAGCTGGTTGCTCAGTCACTTTTGCTAGCTGGAATGTTAAATATTTAAATCACCCAGTGAAACATAAAATGGTTCTTTCTTTCTTTTTCAAATTGGAATGATATGATTTACCGATCCACTCTCCTTTTAAACGAGAGTGGATCGGTAAATCATATCATTCCAATTTTCCTTCTAAAACTAGAGGAGCAGCCATTTTATTGAGTAAAAACATACTGTTCGTGATGTCAAGTGGCAGACTCAGCAGGCCGTTTCATTATTGTAGCAGGAATACACGTGTTATTTTGGCTAGCATTTATGCACCAAATTGGGATAACAGTTCATTCTTAACAAATTTATTTTCTCGATGATCAAATATGGACACACCACCTAATATTAAGTGGTGATATGAATTGTGTACTGTCGCCCAATCTGGATCGTAGCTCTCCTAAGGTATCATCTTCATCAAAGACACTATCCAGAATAGAAACTATGTCTTAAGACATATGGCATATCTGATGCATGACGTTTCCGTAATTCCACAGCTAGGGAGTATTTTTTTTCTCACCAGTTCATAAGACCTCACGTATAGACTACTTTTTCCTTGACAATAGCTTTCTGCCGCTTATCACGGAGTGTGATTACCAAGCTATAGTCATTTCCGATCGTCCCCCTCTTGAAACTACTTATGCCAAATACACAGCCTAATTATCGCCCTTGGCGGCTTAACTCACGACTGCCATCAGAAGAAACCTTTGTTGTTTTTATATAATCTCCAATGGGAGCTGTTTCTTGAGCTTAATCAAACCCCTGGAATGTCTCCTACTACAGTATGGGAATCAATGAAGGCTTATCTAAGGAGCCAAATAATTTTGTACAAACGCAAGATTAAGGAAGTGCAATATTCAACGTCTAGAACGCCTCAGATTTACTAAAACAATGTTTGACACTTCAAACAGAGTTTGATCTTCTTTCAACTTGATAAGCTGAAAATATAATTAGTAAATCTTGAATCAAAAAGGATAAACATGGAGAGAAATCATGTTCATAATTGACCATACCTGAGATAACTGAAGAGCTGGGTAACAAATGTATTGATCATTTAGAGGTCAATTCATGCTTTCATAACTTTTACTCACAATTATACAATTCCGAATCTGCTGGTAATGATACCTTACTCGACACCTTCTTTAAGAACATATATTCCTACAGTTGAACCTGAGATAGCTGCAGAATTAGAAGAACAATCCTCTGTAGAAGAGATTGCGTTGGCAATTAAATCTAGGCAGTGTGGTAAATCCCCTGGACCCAACAGATTTCAGAGCGAATTCTTAAAACAATTCTTAGATCAACTCTCTCCCCTCTATTTGAAGAATCATTCTCCTCAAACTCTTTACCCTCAACATTGAGACAAGCGTCTATTTAACTTATTCTGAAAAAGGAAAAAAAAACTATTGAGTGTGGTTCATATAGGCCAATTTCTTTACTGAATTGCGATGTAAATGATACTTCTAAAATTATTGCCTGCCATTTTGAGTCAGTCCTTCCCTCCATTATCTCTACAGATCAAACTTGTTTAACTTGTTATGGCTGCAATCCCGATATCGGGATAAGTGTCATCAACAACCGCGGAAGAGCATAGACATACAATAAATATTACTATAAATATTTATATTCATGAAATCACAAGTGCAATATAGGAAAACACAGCTTAGCCTTTTGTTAATCCACCTGTCGTGTCAGATTTTGAAATTATGCTTTACAGCGAAAACAATCCAAGCATTTGTGTAAGTTTATCGATCGCACGATAAAACATTAAGTACACTTAGCATCAGGTAGCTCAGTCACAAAAATCAGAAAAGCAATCAAATTAATCGTTTACCTTTGATGATCTTCGCATGTTTTCACTCACGAGACTCCCAGTTACACAACAAATGTTCCTTTTGTTCCATTAAGATTCTTTTTAGATCCAAAATACCTCCGTTTGTTTGTCGCGTTATGTTCAGAAATCCACAGGAAAGAGCGGTCATGACAACGCAGACAAATTCCAAATAGTTTCCATAATGTCCACAGAAACATGTCAAACGTTTTTTATAATCAATCCTCAGGTTGTTTTTAAAATATGTAATTGATAATATATCAACCGCAAATGTCTTTCACAGTAGGAGAGGGAAAAGCAATACCTATCCAATCTCTGTTGCGCGAGCAAAACTCATGTGACCACTTGAAGCCTGAAACTATGTCTGAAGACTGTTGACACCTTGAGGAAGCGATAGGAAAAGGAATCTGGTTCATATCCCTTTAAATGGAGCAAAGGGAGGCTATGGAACATGGAGTTTTCAAAATAGAAGCCACTTCCTGTTTTGATTTTCATCAGGGTTTTGCCTGCAATATCAGTTCTGTTATACTCACAGACAATATTTTGACAATTTTGGAAACTTTAGAGTGTTTTCTATCCAATACTAATAATAATATGCATATATTAGCAACTGAGACTGAGGAGCTGGCCGTTTACAATGGGCACCTTTTCATCCAAGCTACTCAATACTGCCCCTGCAGCCATAAAAAGTTAATAAAAATCATCATTATTTTTTCAACATCAGACGTCTTTATAATATACTT
Organism: Oncorhynchus clarkii lewisi; assembly: GCF_045791955.1. Taxonomy (NCBI): domain Eukaryota; kingdom Metazoa; phylum Chordata; class Actinopteri; order Salmoniformes; family Salmonidae; genus Oncorhynchus; species Oncorhynchus clarkii. The sequence goes on along the minus strand of NC_092167.1, from coordinate 39,673,337 downwards.
TATAATCCCTCTTCATCTGACACTCCAGATATATTGTTATTACTTGATGCTGTGAAGACATTTGATCAGGTGGAATGGGATTATCCATTTTATACTCTCAAACTATTTGGATTCGGTCCCAATTTTATGTACTGGATCAAAGTCCTTTACTCCTCCCCTATGGCTGCAGCGCGCACAAATAACCTTTCATCCTATTTCCAGCTTCAACGTGGGACAATACAGGGTTGTCCTCTATCCCCTAAGCTGTTGGCCATCGCAATTGAGCCTTTAGCCATTCAATACATAATAACACCACTATCAAAGGTATTCGAAGAGAGCAGAAGAGCAGAAAAGTTTCACTCTATGCGGATAACATGCGATATATGTCTGACCCTTTAACTTCCAGAGATCCAGGTTCTACTAAAGACAGTTGGTAAATATCCAGGTATAAGGTTAATCTACAAAAAAAGGTAATTGATGCTTATCAACCTTTCTGCCATGCAAATTTATTTTTGTCATATTCCCTTCAGAATGACTCCACAGAAATTGAAATATTTGGGAATTTGGATCACACACAATTTCAAAGATCTCTATAAAGCCAATTTCCCTCCCTTGATTCTCTGTCTGAAACAGGATATTGAATGCTGGGATTTACTTTCTATTTCCTTGGGCAGAATAATTAACACTGTTATTAAAATGAATGTATTACGTAATGTTTGATACTTATTTCAATGCATTCCAATCTTTCTGACAAAATCTTTTTTTTTTATCTCCACAGAAAAACCCTTGGATACGTAAGAGCGTATTGCAGAGATCTCATACCCAGGGTGATCTAGCACTTCTGAACTTTCAATATTATTACTGGGCAGCTAATATATGAATCATTCTATATTGGATGACAGAAATCCCTGAAGTTATAGGTCCGAAATTGTTGACCTTGGAGATATCATCCTGCGGCCCCACCTCATTAGCTGCCTTACTCTGCTCAAAACTTGCATTAGTTGAGCCTGTTTCCAAATGCACAAAAAACAACAACTGTGAAACATTCTCCAAAAACCTGGAAACAGTTCAGGTGATTGTTTGGTCTCAGTGAATTTTCAACTTCTGCCCCATTATTAAAGAACCATACATTCTCTCCATCATTATTAAACCGGGCGTTTCATATCTGGTGTGGAAAAGGGATCTTCTCACTGAACGACTTGTGCATTGATATGGATTTTGCATCTTTTAAACAGTTAGTACAAAAGTTCAATATTCCTAGATCCCATGTCTTTAGACACCTGTAATTGTGTAGTTTTGTATCTTCATACTCTAGCCACTTCCCATCACTCCCACCTACCTCCCTTCTAGATTCTATTTTTAAAGTGAACCCTTTAAAATGGGCTCCTAAGTGGCGCAGTGGTCTAAGGCACTGCATCTCAGAGCAAGAGGTGTCACTACAGTCCCTGGTTTGAATCCAGGCTCCATCACATCCGGCCTCCATGTCTGGGAGTCCCATAGGGCGGCATACAATTGGCCCAGTGTCGTCCAGGTTTGGCCGGGGTAGGCTGTCATTGTAAATAAAAATGTGTTCTTAACTGACTTGCCTAGTTAAATAAAGGTTACATTTTTAAAAATCTAAGGGGGCATAAATTTGATCTATGCGTTATTAAACTTGCACAACCTGGATTCCCTGAACTCTCTTAAGAGCCAATGGGAAGAGGATTTAGGTGAGCAACTTTCAGACGAAGCGTGGCAGAGTATGCTTCAGAGAATACATTCTTCATCTATATGTCTAAGACATGCTGTAATTCAATTTAAAGTAGTTCATTAGCTGCATTGGTCAAAGGCTAAATAATCCCAGATTAGACCATAAATAGATCCAACTTGTGACCGATGTAAGCAGGCTCCTGATACTTTATTACATGTTTTGGACATGCCTGAAATGGACAGATATCTGGATATCAATTTGAGACGTCTTCTAAGATACTGGAGAGACCTACAGAACATTCTGGCTTTATTGCATTATCCAGAGTGGCACCACAGGAGGCCCGTCTAAACAGATCCATGGGCAACATGCCGGTATTTACTACTCTTCTAGCTAGACGTCTTATACTATTCAAGTGGAAGGATCAGTTTCCTCCTACTTTTAACCATTGGATAAAGGAAGTTATGCAACATCTCAAGCTAGAGAAAATACGCTACTCCGTTAGGGGATCTGCAATTTTATAATACCTGGCAACCTTTCCTATCCTTTGTAGAAGACATGGACCCAGCTAACTCCATAAACCCACCCAAATTAGAATGTGGATCATTATTTTTACTCTTTTAACATTTTGTTTTATAGTATCTTTGTACATTTTTTTTATTATTTGATTATATTACTCACTGTATATCATGCCTGCTTTAAGTCTGGTTTTGGGGTGGTGCTCTGTTAGAGCATAGGGGGTTGGGGTGGGTTTGATTTGATTTGGTAGGGGATCAGTGTGTGTTCTGTTAGAGCATGGGGGGGTTGGGAGGGGGGTTTGATTTGGTAGGGAATCAGTGTGTGTTCTGCCCTCTACCTATTCTGTCTGTTATCTGTAGAATCATAAAAAAATGCCAAATAAAAAAACCTCTGGTTTCATCCCAGAATGTTGGCATTAGAGGCCGTGGACTTAAGTTTAGTGCTCTGGGAAAGAGCTATTTTCAGTTAATTATATTTGGGGGAATCCTCCTCCAATGGAAGTGTGCCAGGGTGCCAAATTCATAATATGAAGGCAGGAATGTTCGTGCCAGAGCAAAGAGGTTAAAAGCACTCCTCTGCTCCTTCTCTTCACCTTTCTTTCTTTCTTCCTTCCTCCGTTCCTTCCTGCCTTTATAATTTCCTTCCTTCAGGGGTAGAAGAAGGAGAAAAGGGGTCTTTCTCTGAGCCCTCGGCTCCATGAGAGTGCCGGCTTTGCCACTGCTACGCCTAAATTAGCATAACGCACATATCGCTCCCAGTTCGCCTGGACCTTGCCCTGTTGCCTAGCAACCCAAACATCTGCATGGCTTATCGTGGGGGGGGGGGGGTTAGAGGACAGTGAGAGGGGGGGACATTTTCTCTCCTTTTAGAGGTAATGGCCACCTGTTTTCTCCAACACGATAATCAACCATCTGATCCTTCCTTCACTTGTAGCACTTCAGTGCCTGAAGATACTACTAGTTAGCATTGTAGTGACAAGACTGAGACTTGAATACAGGGACATGAATACTGTAGGTACTAGCCTAGTGCGTTTATGTTTCTGGCTTGTAAAATCTTGTGTTTGCAGCACCCTGGTTTCAGCATGCTGCTGCAGCCACGGTGGTGTCGTGATTTAGCCTCAAAGTTACTGAGAGATATGGGGGTCAGAGGGTCAGGGGGTGTTCAGTCTACGAGCCAATGGTGTAAAAATAAATTCATCTGCCCATAAAAACTGTATATGGTGAAACAAAACACAGCATGTACAAACATAAACACAGGCTATAATGACACAAACACACTATACTGTACTCACACATGCACACACGCGCGCACACACACACACACACACACACACACACACACACACACACACACACACACACACACACACACACACACACATTGCTACAAGGAAATGGAAATACAATGGATATAAAAGGTATCAATAACCTACTGGCCCCTGTTAACTAGCAGAACTACAGGTATCAATAACCTACTGGCCCCCGTTAACTAGCAGAACTGCAGGCATCAATAACCTACTGGCCTCCATTAACTAGCAGAACCACAGGCATCAATAACCTACTGGCCCCCATTAACTAGCAGAACTACAGGCATCAATAACCTACTGGCCCCTGTTAACTAGCAGAACTACAGGCATCAATAACCTACTGGCCCCTGTTAACTAGCAGAACTACAGGCATCAATAACCTACTGGCCCCTGTTAACTAGCAGAACTACAGGCATCAATAACCTACTGGCCCCTGTTAACTAGCAGAACTACAGGCATCAATAACCTACTGGCCCCTGTTAACTAGCAGAACTACAGGTATCAATAACCTACTGGCCCCCGTTAACTAGCAGAACTACAGGCATCAATAACCTACTGGCCCCTGTTAACTAGCAGAACTACAGGCATCAATAACCTACTGGCCCCTGTTAACTAGCAGAACTACAGGTATCAATAACCTACTGGCCCCCGTTAACTAGCAGAACTACAGGCATCAATAACCTACTGGCCCCTGTTAACTAGCAGAACTACAGGTATCAATAACCTACTGGCCCCTGTTAACTAGCAGAACTACAGGTATCAATAACCTACTGGCCCCTGTTAACTAGCAGAACTACAGGCATCAATAACCTACTGGCCCCCGTTAACTAGCAGAACTACAGGCATCAATAACCTACTGGCCCCTGTTAACTAGCAGAACTACAGGCATCAATAACCTACTGGCCCCTGTTAACTAGCAGAACTACAGGCATCAATAACCTACTGGCCCCTGTTAACTAGCAGAACTACAGGTATCAATAACCTACTGGCCCCCGTTAACTAGCAGAACTACAGGTATCAATAACCTACTGGGCCCTGTTAACTAGCAGAACTACAGGTATCAATAACCTACTCGCCCCTGTTAACTAGCAGAACTACAGGCATCAATAACCTACTGGCCCCCGTTAACTAGCAGAACTACAGGTATCAATAACCTACTGGCCCCCGTTAACTAGCAGAACTACAGGTATCAATAACCTACTGGCCCCCATTGAACTTGTTATTTTTGTTGAACAGTCAAATTCAATAACTGTGGTTCCAATATGCAGTTTCCAGTAGCTACCTGTGCAGGGTCTGCCTGGGGGGGGGATAAAGGGGATAAAGATACACTATATATGCAAAAGTATGTGGACACCCCTTCAAATTAGAGGATTCGGATGTTTCAGCCACACCTACTGCTGACAGGTGTATCAAATCGAGTACACAGCCATGCAATCTCATTAGACAAACATTGTCAATAGAATGGCCTTCCTGAAGAGCTCAGTGACTTTCAACATGGCACTGTGTGACAACCCTCCCACTCGGTCTGCCGAATTCTTTCTCTTTGCACTTGTTTTCCTTAATAGGATGTCGGTGGGAGAAGCCGGGAGGGTCATCAGCGGAATGGGACACACCTGGATTTAGGTGTGTCCCGGGATAAATACACCTTTCCCCCCCATAGTCTGAGGAGACTCTCTCAATGCAGACATACTGTTGTTTTTGGTTGCGGTATTTTGGGGGTTCTTTGTGTTCATTTGTTTTGGCACCCCTCATTATCACCATCTATGCACGCATCCACTTACTGACACTACTGACTACACACACACCATTGTTACTTGGATATAGTTTACTTTATTAAATAAATATGTTTATTATTTCTTTATTTCTGCGTTGTCTCCCTCTTTGTTACAGGCTACGAGCCGGTTCATAACACACTGTCATAGGATGCCACCTATCCAACAAGTCAAAGCAAATTTCTGCCCCGCTAGATCTGCCCGGGTCAACTGTAAGTGCTGTTACTGTGAAGTGGAAACTTCTAGTAGCAACAATGGCTAAGGCGCGAAGTGATAGGCCACACAAGGTCACAGAACAGGACCACCGAGTGCTGAAGCGCGTAACGCATAAAACTGCCTCTGGAAGCAACGTCAGCACAATAACTGCTCGTCAGGAGCTTCATGAAATGGGTTTCCATGGCCGAGGAGCCGCACAAAACCCTAAGATCACCATGCGCAGTGCCAAGTGTTGAGTGGTGTAAAGCTCGCCGCTACTAGACTCTGGAGCAGTGGAAACGCGTTCTCTGGAGATGATGCATCACGCTTCACCATCTGGCAGTCCGACGGACGAATCTGGGTTTGGTGGATGCCAGGAGAATGCTTCCTGGCCCAATTCATAGTGCCAACTGTAAAGTTTGGTGGAGGATAAATAATGGTCTGAGTCTGTTTTTCATGGTTCGGACAAGGCCCCTTAGTTCCAGTGAAGGGAAATCTTAACATTACAGCATAAAATGACATTCTAGACGTTTCTATGTCCAACTTTGTGGCAACAGTTTGTGGAATGCCCTTTCCTGTTTCAGCATGACAATGCCCCCCGTGCACAAAGCAATGTCCATACAGAAGTGGTTTGTCGAGATCGGTGGGAAGAACTTGAGTGGCCTGCACAGAGCCCTGACCTCAACCCCATCGAACACCTTTGGGATGAATTGGAACGCCGACTGAGAGCCAGGCCTAATCGCCCAACATCAGTGCCCGACCTCACTAATGCTCTTGTGGCTGAATGGAAGCAAGTCCCCACAGCAATGTTCCAACATCTAGTGGAAAGACTTCCCAGAAGAGTGGAGGCTGTTATATTAGCAAAGGGGCAATGGTGGAAAAAGTACTCAATTGTCATACTTGAGTAAAAGTAAAGATACCTTAACAGAAAATAACTCCTTTAAAAGTGTTTCACCCAGTAAAATACTACTTGAGCAAAAGTCTAAAATAATTTGTTTTTAAGTATACTTAAGAATCAAAAATAAAAGTATAAATCGTTTCAAATTCCTTATATTACAGTTTTTCTCAATTGCTAAACCACAATTTCTGAAACCTTGCTCCATTTCCTGATTTCCTTAAATAAAGGTAAAACAATAAAATAAAATAAAAAACATTAAACACAAAACCTCATCTTCAAGCACTATTTACATAACCTCTGACTCCGCTTGCAAAATGAAACATTCGCCTCAAAACAGTTTTACCTGTGTTCAAAATCAAACACTGCTCTCAAATCATAAACAAAGTGATCAAAATGATATACACTCTCAAGCAGTCAGTAAACAATACACCAAAAAATAGAAAACACATTGTTCAAAACATACTATTCTCAGGGAGAAGTACATTTTTAATCAAAAAAAATATTCATATTTTTCCTTCATTGTCTTTTGATGAACGAAAACAGGTTCTATCATAGTCGCTCAAAATTGATCAGAAATTACTACTCTGCTTTGCTCTTTGCAATTTTGTTTTTTGTTC